>NC_133771.1:2360375-2366299 GCF_003597395.2 Chelonoidis abingdonii | reverse complement strand
CCTGAAAGGGGGTTCCAAAGAGGATGGATCTAGACTGTTCTCAGTGGTGGCAGATGACAGAACAAGGAGTAATGGTCTCAAGTTGCAGTGGGGGAGGTTTAAGTTGGATATTAGGCTATTATTTCACTAGGAGGGTGGTGAAGCACTGGAATGGGTTTCCTAGGGAGGTGATGGAATCTCCTTCCTTAGAGGTTTTTAAGGTCAGGCTTGAGAAAACCCTTGATGGGATGATTTAGTTGGGGTTGGTCCTGCTTTGAACAGGGGGTTGGACTAGATGACCTCTGAGGTCTCTTCCAACCCTGATATTCTATTATTTTCTATGATTATACTACTTTACACAAGGACAGAGTTATTCTTTGACCTCGTGCAAAATTTCTACTCAAAGTAGTTTCAAAAGTATACTTGAATCGTGAAACATTATGTATTTACCAGTGTTTTTTCCCGAGGCTTCCCTCGTCTCCTGCAGATGCAAAACTCCATGCATTTGATGTACTGAGAGCCCTTTCCTCCTATCTCCATAAGACAAAATCTTTTTGCAAATCTCCCAGACTGTTTTAGCTGTTAGAGGCATGTCTAGAGGGCAGGGTATTTCCGCTCATAGACTCTTGAAGTGGGTGTCAAACTGTATCAGTATTTCATATGAATTGAATAAATTAGCTCCTTCTCAAATCAAAGTGAACTCTAGAGATCAGGCAGGCTCCTTAACTTAACCAAAATCTGTTGGGTAGCTACTTGGAACTCAATACAAATTTTTACTAATCATTATTGCTTTGTAGCAACTCCAGATTTGACTCTCAGTTTAGCATGGCAGTCCTACAGTCCTTATTTAAGTAGAACTTCTGGCACCCACTTCCTTAGAGAGACAACTGCTAGTCAATCACCTAGAGTGGGATCTCTGTGGACATATAGTGGAAAAAATAAAAATGCTTACCTTACATTAACTGTAGTTCTTTGAGATGTTTTTTCCACAGGGATCTCATGACCCACTCTGCTTCCCCACGAATGTGGTGTGCTCCAGCTTTGGGATTCTTTATTGGTGAAGGAACTGAGTGACATTTGGATCTGCTCCATCCTTTATTCACTCTGTTGAGGGGTGCAAGACATGCAGGGATTGGTGTAGCCCCAATGGATACTGTTTAGTAAAAAAGAATCAGATCTCATGGTGTTGGGGTGCATGCATCCTTAATGTGAGATCTGTGTGGGGAAAACATCTTGAAGAGCCACATTTGCTGAAAGGTAAATAACCATTTTTTAACTTGAAAGTTCTACTTATGATTTTCCTCAAATAATATAGTTGTAGGAAATTCCCACCAGATATGCAGAAAAGCTCCTAGTCCTTCACCTCCTCTACAGGAAGAACTGGAAGTGCTAATAAATAAATACAACTATGACATTGTTGGCATCACTGAAACTTGGTGGGATAATACACATGATTGGAATGTTGGTGTGGATGGGTATAGTTTGCTCAGGAAGGCCTAGACAGGGGAAAAGGGGAGGTATTGCCTTATATTTTAAAAATACACCACTTGGACTGAGGTGGAGATGGACATAGGAGACGGAAGTGTTGAGCGCTCTGGGTAGGATAAAAGGGGTAAAAAACAAGTGGATGTCGTGCTAGGAGTCTACTACAGCCACCTAACCAGGTGGAAGAGGTGGATGAGGCTTTTTTAAACAACTAACAAAATCATCCTCAAAGCCCAAGATTTGGTGGTGATGGGAGACTTCAACTATCCAGATATATTGGGGAAAATCAACGTGGGCACAGACTATCCAATAGTTCCTGAACTGCATTGCAGACAACTTTTTATTTCAGAAGGTTGAAAAAGCTACTAGGGGAAAGCTGTTCTAGACTTGATTTTAACAATAGGGAGGACTCGTTTGAGAATTTGAAAGTAGAAGGAACCTTGGTGAAAGTGATCATGAAATCATAGAGTTTGCATTCTAAGGAAGGGTAGAAGAAGTACAGCAAAATAGAGACCATGGATTTCAGGAAGCAGATTTTGGTAACTCAGAGAGCTGATAGGTAAGGTCCATGGAATCAAAACGAGGGGAAAAACAACTAGGAGGAGAGTTGGCGTTCTTCAAAGGGACATTATTAAGGGCCCAAAAGCAAGCTATTCCGATGGTAGGAAAGATAGAAATGGGGAAAAGACACCTTCGCTTAACCACAAGATCTTGCATGACCTACAAATGAAAAGGAGTCATATAAAAAATGGAACTAGGTCAATTACAAAGGATGAATATAGGCAAATAACATGGGAATGCAGGGGCAAGATTAAGAAAGCAAAGACACAAAATGAAGCTCAGGCTGGCTATGGATAAAGGGAAACAAGAAGACTTTTTATCATACATTAGAAGCAAGAAGAAGACCAAGGACAGGTAGGCCACTGCTCTGTGAGGAGGGAGAAACAGTAACCGGAACTTGAAATGGCAGAGATGCTTAATGACTTCTTTGTTCAATCTTCATGAGAAGTCTGAAGGAATGTCTAACATAGTGAATCTTATGGAAGGGTAGGTTTAGAGATAAAATAAAAAAAGAGCAAGTTAAAACACTTAGAAAAGTTAGATGCCTGCAAGTCACCAGGGCCTGATGAGATGCATCCTAGAATATCAAGGAGTTAAATAGAGGAGGTATCTGAGCCTCTAGCTATTATCTTGGGAAAGTCATGGGAGACGGAGAGATTCCAGAGACTGGAAAAGGGCAAATATAGTGCCCATCTATAAAAAGGAAATAAAAATCAACCCAGGAAACTACACGACGCGTTAGTTAACTTCTGTGCCAGGGAAGATAATGGAGCAAGTAATTAAAGAAATCATCTGCAAACACTTGAAGGTGGTACGGTGATAGGGAATAGCCAGCATGGATTTGTAAAGACAAATCATGTCAAACCAATCTGATCGCTTTCTTGATAGGATAACGAGCCTTGTGGATAAGGAGAAGTGGTGAGTGGTATACCTAGACTTTAGTAAGGCATTTGATCCGGTTCTCGCATGATATTCTTACCGATAAACTAGGCAAATACAATTAGATGGGGTACTATAGGTGGATGCATAACTGCCTGGATAACCATACTCAGAGAGTGGTTATAAATGGCTCCAATCCTGCTGGAAGGTAACACAAGTGGGGTTCCACAGGGGTCTGTTTTGGACCGCTCTGTTCAATATCTTCATCAAACGACTTAGATGTTGGCATAGAAAGTCACTTATTAAGTTGGCGACATCCATACCACTGGGAGGGGATTGCAACTGCTTTGGAGGACAGGGAAAATTCAAAATGATCTGGACAAATTGGAGAAATGTCTGAAGTAAACCGGATGAATTCAATAAAGACAAATGCAAAGTGCTCCACTTAGGAAGGAACAATAGTTTCACACATACAGACTGGAGAGACTGTCTAGGAAGTAGTATGCAGAAAGAGATCTGGGGTCATAGTGGACCACAACTAAATATGAGTCAACAGTGTGATACGTTGCAAAAAAAGCAAATATGATTACTGGGATGCATTAACAGGTGTGTTGTAAACAAGACACGAGAAGTCATTCTTCCGCTCTAACTTCTGCGCTGGTTAGGCCTCAACTGGAGTATTGTGTCCAGTCTGGGCACCGCATTCAAGAAAGATGTGGAGAAATTGAGAGGGTCAGAGAAGAGCAAACAAGAATGATTAAAAGGTCTTGAGAACATGACCTATGAAGGTTGTGGACTCTCCATCTCTGGAGATATTTAAGAGTAGGTTAGATAAATGTCTATCAGGGATGGTCTAGACAGTATTTGGTCCTGCCATGAGGGCAGAGGACTGGACTCGACCTGTCGAGGTCCCTTCCAGTCCTAGAGTTTATGAATCTATGAATCTACAGCATTTATGACTCGCTTTTTAATATATTTTCTTTAGCTTAAATGGAGTGAGGTACCAATGATGAAGTTGTTTGTAGTAATTTTCCTTAATGGTTACACAATTAGGTGCGGCTTTGTCTTTACTCCAGTTATTTTTCAATTGTTCCAAAGAGATATTTGTTTTTAGATCCTTTTCCCTTTTTTCCATAAAGGGAATCTTATCGTTTAAAGCTATCAGTAACATCCATTATACCATACTGAGATCAGGTCCTCTGAGGTGGTCTTCCCCATAATTAGTGTTTCTATCCTCAGTTAATAGTCTGCTGGAAACTTGAGGTACCTAAAAAGGAAATTCACTATTTTTTAATGGGCAGCTGTACTGGTAGGGATTTTGCTGCCAAAGAAAATGAAATGGTTCTCCCCTTCCTTCGTTTGGATTTCTACCATGGATCGCATCTTTAAGGTCAAAGTCATGTGGTCCACCATGAAATCTGAGTCCTGAAAAGAAACTGTGTTTATGGACTCTGGGGAAAGAGGTGCCTACATTTTCCCCACTTGTGAAGCGAACTATCTCAAAATCTGAAGAGTTCTCTGCTCCATTTAATATTTATATGGATAATGAGAATGACCAAGTTAAATTAGATAGTCTGATGTATGTGATATAAATCCTCATGCTTCAGATCATAAGCCCACACCATATGATAGTGGCTAGGGAGAAGCTGTAGGCAGGTTATTCTATAAATGCCCACTGTGGGGTTTCTTGCACTTACCTTTGAAGCATCTGGTATTCTTCACTGTCAGGGAAAAAATACTGGACTAGATGGTCATGTGGCTCTTTAATCCTTGTCTTGACTCTTCTCTGAACTCTCTACAGTTTATCAACATCCTTCTTCAATTGTGGGCACCAGAACTAGTATTGACTTCTGTGAGCTTTGGATCTGGGAGGAATGTGAGGGCTACCATTCATATGTTCAGAATACTCATATCATGAATATTTGCGTAAAGTGTCTGAATTTTATTCTCTCCTTAAGTGCTTTGTACAAGATTGTTGACAGACATTGAACCAAAACATATAAAATTAAACAGTTTGGAAACTCAGTGTTATATTTCCCTTTACAGGCTCAAGCAGCAAGCTCCCCACACTCCTCACCTACCCATGGAGCCAGTCGCCCAATGCCAATGCCTGTCAGAGCCACTTCCGCTGGCTCTACCCCAACTCACGTACCTCAGGACTCACTTGCAGGAGTCGGGGGAGATGTGCAGGAAGCTTTTGCACAAGGTGAGCGTAGCACATACCAAAACCCCTGCTATTGCCAAACACTGAAGTGATTGATTATTACACAAATGTAATACAGCAATTTTAATATGATAATTACTGATATTATTTCACTTGGACTCTGCCAAAGCAGAATGGAAGTATACTTTTAAACTACAGGAGTAGGCGACACAGGTATTAACAAAAAGAGTTGTGTGACCTAATCCTGGCCTCCCAATTTTTCAGCCACCATTTTGTGCACGTGAATAATTAGACACTTAAACATTATCCAGTTGCACCCACAAATCAGGTAATTAAATTTCACGTCACAGTGCTGTGAATTGAGTGCAAAAAGAGAGACCACTTACCAAAATTTGGCCCAGAGGATGCAGAGAGGAACAGAATGGTAGCCATCAGGAAAAAATAAACAGCACTCTCAACAGAGTGTTCAGCTAATATTCACTTTGTAAGTTGATTATTAGGTTTAAAAAAAAAAGTTGAAATTTTGGACTGCAATTAAGTGAATACTAAACTGAATGTAGCCGTTAACAAGTATGTAAATCTCTGAACAGGCAAACACTCTGGTATAAACCTAAAAGTGTCAAAACACTGTGTGAAGTATCAGAGGGGTAGCCGTGTTAGTCTGGATCTGTTTCATCATCTGGACCCATGGGAAGGAGACTCTGGAAAAATTCCACCATGATTTCAACAGCTTCCTCCCCACCACCAACCTCAGCCTGGACCAATCTACACGAGAGGTCCACTTTCTAGACACCACGGTGCAAATAAGTGATGGTCACATTAACACCACCCTATATCGAAAACCTACCGACCGCTA
>NC_133771.1:2343707-2359694 GCF_003597395.2 Chelonoidis abingdonii | reverse complement strand
ATTGGCCAAACTGGACAGTCTCTACGGAAAAGGATAAATGGACACAAATCAGACATTAGGAATGGCAATATACAAAAACCTGTAGGAGAGCACTTCAACCTCCCTGGCCACACTATAGCAGACCTTAAGGTGGCCATCCTGCAGCAAAAAAACTTCAGGACCGGACTTCAAAGAGAAACTGCTGAGCTCCAGTTCATCTGCAAATTTGACACCATCAGCTCAGGATTGAACACAGACTGTGAATGGCTTGCCAACTACAGAAGCAGTTTCTCCTCTCTTGGTTTTCACACCTCAGCTGCTAGAACAGGGCCTCATCCTCTCTGAATGAACTAACCTCGTTATCTCTTGCTTGCTTGCTAGCATATATACACCTGCCCCTGGAAATTTCCACTACATGCATCCGATGAAGTGGGTATTCACCCACGAAAGCTCATGCTCCAAAACATCTGTTAGTCTATAAGGTGCCACAGGATTCTCTGCCGCTTTTACAAAACACTGTGTGGTGAGGGGAGGACAAGAGTAAAAACCAACCAAAAGATGAGAAATAAAAAAACAAAGTAGTGGACAAAATTAAAAAGTGGACAATAACACATCCCCTCCCCAGAGAAACTGTACCACTTATTCCTAAAGGAGATGACAAGTCGTACCAATTGTTACCACAAGGGCACAAGTAGTTTTATGCACACTAGTGCCATGTTGCTTGGTGGTCAGTGTAGCTACCAAGTATCCGTGTCAAATGCATCAATTGTATGATTCAGTCGTCACCTCAAGACGGAGTCTGTGAACATAGACCTCACTATGAAGATGGTGTCATGTTTGTTAGCTTTTCAAATGAAGATTGTCAAGACTATATTCTTCCTCACCTAGACTGGCTTCTGCCTGAGGGGGCTAAGAAAAAGGCAAAGGAAGTTACAGCAGAGGAGCAGTAAGTGGCTAAAAAGTCTCTTGTTCGAAACATAATACCTTTGGTACCATACTAAACCTTTGAGGAGAATGTACTGATTAAAGGGTTTATTCCCCATGATATCCTACAAAATCTGAGGTTCTGTTACTTGAAGACCAGAACCTCCTTAGTCAATACACAGATGAGACTTTGGCAGATGTCAGCTCTACAAACCTTGGGCCTTTGCAATTCACTTGTAAGAAGAATGTGTCGTTCTGATTCCGCAGTAGGGATTAGCTCCTCGTCCCTCTGAACACTTCCAGAAACAAAAGCAGAAGCAGGCATTCCCAGAGAGGTATCGTGCCAAATACCAGAGGCATAGCACTCCATCTGCTGCCATGGGTGGTCCAGTTGCTTCTTCTTAGCCTCTGCGGCAAGTTTGAGTACAGTTGGGAGCTCCCAACTGCTTTCTTTGGCAACTGGTTTCCTTTCCCCTTTGCAGATTGACTTGTTTCCAGGCAGCATAAAGTAGAATATAGTACAGTGGGTCCTACAAGGTATTCAAAATCTACAATACAACAGCTCAGAGTCACTAGCGGTGATGCCACTATAGAATCAAGTAACTCTCAGGCTCTGTCTGAAGTGCAAGAATATTGCCAAAAAAGTTTCATTTAACTCAAAATTTTCACCAAACTTTTACATTACTTTTGCTAGCTTGTGCTGCTGCTGGGTTCTTGCAAATGTATGTGCATAGGAAGGAAGGTTTTCCTTCGGCTCTTCACTGAGGTTCCACCGCGTTTTACCCCTCGCAGCTCCAGGGAGCAGTCAGCATGGCAGACCAATGAGAAGAAAAGCATAAGCAAGGTCTTTTCTACCTGTAACATCTGCTCTATTAGAGCTAATGGAGTAAGATCTCTGCTTGTTTTGCAGGACCAGAGAAGGGAAACTTTTTTGAGAAATGGTTGTTAGCATTTCCTGCTAGCGTGATCCTCAGACAAGATAAGAGTCCCCCTTATATGATCTCTTGGTCTTAGAGTCAAGGTACAGGAGAGGGCCTTTTAATAATATCAAAATACTAGAAGTATACAGGTTCCTGATAAACGGGGAAAAGATCAACTGTATCATCAACACAGTTCTTTGTGCACCTGGGAGCATGGATAGATTCTCAGTCTCAGAATCTTTATTTCCTCAGCGTATGTGCTGACTCCGTGAGTGCTCTGGGGTTGGAGCACCCATGGGAAAAAAATAGTGGGTGCTCAGTAACCACCAGCCACCGTTGTTTAGATGCTGGTGGAGAGCAGTGAGCAGTAGGCAAGGGCCTCAGGGAGAGGGCAGAGTGTGGGCAGGAAGAGGCAGAGTGAGGGTGGGGCCTCGGGGAGGAAGGCAGAGTGAGGGAGGAGTCTCAGGGGGACAGAGCAGGGTGGGAAGAGTCGGAGAGGGCAGGTCTTGGAGAACGGGGTGGAGTGGGCTGGGGCCTCGGGGTGGCACACTCTCAAGGAAACCTAAAAGTCTGTGTCTATGCTCCTCAGAGAGGCAACAGAAGACAAGAAGAGCCATCCAAAAAGTGCAAAATGCTGGTGTCCGTGATACAAACTCTGCTGCCCCTCTTGGTATTGCTAATCTCTTGTACAGGCATTATCAGAAGGATCAAGTTTCACTTGAGATGTTTTTACACAGCATAATTTGCTCATTGCCACTAACTGTGCTTACACAACCTATGGCAAAGGTTCAGGTTCACCCAGTGGTGAACAGGTTCCTGCAGTCGGACAGGACACAGATTTTCAAGAAGTTTGCAAATCTTGGAACCAAGCATGCCAATCATCGCAATAGATGCCAATTTAGAGCACTAGGGAGCCTTCTATCCACTGGAGCATTGTCCATCAGGAAAGAGAGTTACTCCATCAGTCACTGGAAAGAAGAACTATGCACAAGGGACTGGAAGCATTTTCATGGATGGTGTGTGTACATATACACAAATGGAAGCACCAGATCGCTGCACTTCAAAGAGAAGCAAGCTACTCTTGTCTTCGGCAAAGAAACACTTGACTATGCTGATGTGGTCCACCTGTGCTGTCCATGTAATTGGAAAATATAGTATAACAGCATATTGGCTAAGTAGACAATCAATCCACCAAGCAGGGAGCCACTCCAGGATATAAGAACATAAGAACGGCCATACTGGGTCAGATCAATGGTCCATCTAGCCCAGTATCCTGTCTTCCGACAGCGGCCAATGCCAGGTGCCCCAGAGGGAATGAACAGAACAGGGAATCATCAAGTGATCCATCCCCTGTTGCCCATTCCCAGCTTCTGGCAAACACAGACTAGGGACACCATCCCTGCCCATCCTGGCTAATAGCCATTGATGGACCTATCCTACGTGAATTTATCTAATTCTTGTTTTAATCCTGTTATAGTCTTGGCCTTCACAACATCCTCTGGCAAGACATTCCGCAAGTTGACTGTGCAGTGTGTGAAAAAATACTTCCTTTTGTTTATTTTAAACCTGCTGCCTATTAATTTCATTTGGTGACCCCTAGTTCTTGTGTTATGAGAAGGAGTAAATAACACTTCCTTAGTTACTTTCTCCACACCAGTCATGATTTTATAGATCTCTATCATATCCCCCCCCTTAGTTGTCTCTTTTCCAAGCTGAAAAGTCCCAGTCTTGTTAATCTCTCCTCAGATGGAAGCCATTCCATATCCCTAATAATTTTTGTTGCCCTTTTCTGAAGCTTTTCCAATTCCAGTATCTCTTTTTTGAGATGGGGCGACCACATCTGCACACGGTATTCAAGATGTGGGCGTACTATGGATTTATATAGAGGCAATATGATATTTTCTGTCTTATTATCTATCCCTTTCTTAATGATTCCCAATATTCTATTCGCTTATTTGGCTGCTGCTGCACATCGAGTGGATATTTTCAGAGAACTATTCACAGTGACTCCAAGATCTTTCTTGAGTGGTAACAGCTAATTTAGACCCCATCATTTTATTTGTCTAGTTGGGATTCTGTTTTCCAATGTGCATTACTTTTCATTTATCAACATTGAATTTCATCTGCCATTTTGTTGCCCACTCGCTCAGTTTTAAGAGATCCTTTTGTAGCTCTTTGCAGGCTGCCTGGGACTTAACTACCTTGAGTAGTTTTGTACCATCTGCAAATTTTTCCGCCTCACTATTTACCTCTTTTTCCAGATCATTTATATCAGAAATCTTTACTAAACCAGGATTGGTTTTAATGGGTTTTTGCACTACAGCTACCTTGTCAAAGTGGCAGCTCTGCAGGCAAAGGTGAGTGTTTGCAGTTCTGCTCTCATATTCCTTACAGAGGGAAAGTAATCACTCATTTTGATTGGTCAGGAACAACTGATTGAGCTTTCTTTTGTGAGTAGCTTGGGAAATTGAAATCTAATATCTGCCATAACTCTTTGTTTTCTTTTCCTCCATTTCTTTTCTAGGTACACGAAGAAACCTCCGTAATGATTTATTGGTTGCAGCTGATTCAATTACAAATACAATGTCTTCTTTGGTGAAGGAACTTCATTCAGGTGAGAGAGTTAAACTTTAATGTACATGTACACTCTGGAGATCAATGTGACCAGTAATAGTTATCTTAAAGCCACGTGTTGAAGATTTATCTTTAAACTATAGTTCTCATCCAGAAACTAAATAGAAAAATTAGATTGCAAGGTTGCAATTTAATTCTCCCTCAATGAGAAGTCACCAGTAATGAGAATTCTGTTCTACATACAGAACCTGGCTGACACTGTTGTTGATGAGTCTAGGGTGCTAGAAACCAGTTCACTCATTCATAGCTGTATTGACTTCTACAAGGCTAACCATAATAACTTTTCTTTGCTTGTAAAGTAAGCATATGTGATTCAGAACACTTGCCAGGGAGCAGAGATGCCACTTTTAATGTCATTTTTTTTTACTACAGCAGCTCTTTAAAGACATGAACTTAGAAGTTAAGATATATTTTTGAATGAGTTCACACAAACTGTTACTTAATGATTCTGTAGTATTTATAACAGCAATTTGGAGTGCACTTAAAATGAATTTCCATTAGGGAACTCTAGGCATGAATATAAAATTAAAATATACATTTGGCTCAACTTAAACACAGGAATTAAACAGCTGTGCAAAAAGTGGTGATTTTGCCCGCATGCCTTTTGCACAATAGTAAAGATAGTGGGTTTCAGTGAACAGAATAATTGGGCCACAACAAACTTACAAACTTGTTGAGAAAGACCCATCCCAGGATTCTCAGGGCTTTGCTTGTAAAGAACGTCATTGTTCAGCATTTCAGCTATTTGTTAAAGGGCCTTGTGCTTTTAGGAATAGGGAAAGGATTCTGCATTCACATCTGAACGCAGGTTTTATATTTTCCTGACAGATTCCCTAGTTACTTCTGAACAGTACATTCCCCAGTCCAAATCTTGTGTCTTGGTTGCAGCGGCAGCTTTGGAGTTAATATGTCCTGCATGTATTACAGCAGCAATCACTAGTGCTGTTATAGTTCTTCTTCAAGTGATGGCCCTGTGGGTGCATCACATCAGGTGATTGTGCGCCCTTGCACCTCTAGTCAGAGAATTTAGACAGCAGTGTCCGGTGGACCCCACATGCACTCTCCCCTCAGATCTAGATTTAGGATTAATTGTGTAGTAGAAGATAGGAAAACAAGTTATAACTAACTACTCTACCCCTTTTCTTTCTTCCCATTTAAAAAAATAAATAAAAATGTATTATGTTATGTTATGTTTCATTCATCCCTTTCTGGGATAACTTCACCTGAGAATGCCCGGAAGTCCCTGGGTTTTAAATGTTGCCTCTCCTGCCAAGAGGCAATCCCTGTTTCAGATGGACATTCCCAATGTATCCGCTGCTTGGGGGAAATGCACATACCCCAGAAGTGCTTCCATTGCCACAACCTTAAGGCTTGTGCCAGGAAAGTGAGGGACCATAAATTCAAACTTATCCTTATGGAGAAATCCCTCAGCGCGGACTCAGACTCAGAATCACAAAACTTCTCCCAGTCATCAGTTGCCGATAATCGCCAACTATGAGACCTTGATGGCAAAATACAACCACACCAATTATTCTAAACTGTCTGAATTTATTGACTTTATACCGGAAGACTAGTAGGAGCAATTTAGGTCAGTCATCACTGAAGGCCACCTCCTGGCACAAACAGCTCTCCAAGTATCATTAGACTTGGCAGACACAGTAGATAATGGAGCAAATAGTGAAGCAATCAATTTGCAAACATCGAGAAGATAATAATATGATAAGTAACAATCAACATGGATTAGTCAAGAACAAATCATGTCAAACCAACCTGATCGCTTTCTTTGACAGGGTAACAAGCCTTGTGGATAGTGGGGAAGCGGTGGACATGGCATATCTTGACTTTAGTAGAGCTTTTGATACTGTCTCACATGACATTCTCATAAACAAACTAGGGAAGTGCAACCTAGATGGAGCTACTATAAGCTGGGTGCAAAACTGGTTGGAAAATGTATCAGGGGGTAGCCGTGTTAGTCTGTATCCACAAAAACAACAGCAATGCCCCTCTGCCATGTACACTGGCCAAACCAATGAGTACACCTTGCAGCGATCACAACCTTTCACGATAAAGTGAATGGGTTCTCAGTCTTTACGCATCCAATTACAAAATGATCCCTACAAGGTGTCTGGAAACTCTATCCCAAACTCAGAGTCCCAATGCCTCCATGGGATCTTAATTTAGTACTTCATTCCCTTACTGGACCTCTGTTCAAACCCTTGGCTACATGTTCTCTATTACACCTTTCAATGAAAGTAGCCTTCGTTGTCACCCTTATGGCATGCCCCCCTACACAACCTTTTTCAAGAACAAGGTCATTCTAAGACCACATCCTAAATTTCTACCTAAAGTTCATCTTCCCTCATTCTTCCCTAAACCTTAGAAGTGGCATTCCATACTCTGAATGTCAGAAGGGCACTAGGATTTTATCTTGAACGGACTAAACCATTTAGGAAGGCACCAAAGCTGTTTCTCTCTACTACAGAGAGATCTAAAAGAGATGCTATATCTAAGAGGAGACTCTCCAAATTGATTTCAGGGTGCATTTATCTCTGCTACCGCCAACATGAACTACAACCCCCAACAAGGGTTAGAACACATTTTACCAGTTCGCTATCCACATTGGTAGCCTTCCTTAATAGTGTACCTGTTAGAGACATGGAAAGCAGCCAGCTGGGCATAAGCCCATACAGTAGAAGCTCAGAGTTATGAACACTAGAGTTACGAACTTACCCGTCAACCACACACCTCGTTTGGAACTGGAAGTTCACAATCAGGCAGCAGCTGAGACCAAAAAAAACGCAAATACTGTATAGTACTGTGTTAAATGTAAACCACTAAAAATATTAAGGGAAAGCAGCATTTTTCTTCTGCATAGTAAAGTTTCAAAGCTGTATTAAGGCAATGTTCAGCTGCAAACTTTTGAAAGAACAACCATAACATTTTGTTCAGAGTTACAAACATTTCAGAGTTATGAACAACCTCCATTCCTGAGGTGTTTGTAAATGTGAGGATCTACTGCAACATTCATTCAACACTACGCAATTGAGCAGGACTCAACCTATGACACTTTATTAGGACACATGGTCTTATTATCGGTCACAGACCCAACTCCGAAGCTCTTCCTTTCCACTGAGGGTCACTGTTCTACAGTCACTTGAAGTGGAGCACCTATAGGGACAGCACTTGAAGAAGAAGGTTACTCATATTGCACTGTAACTGAGCTTCTTAGAGATGTGCACCGTTTGTGGCTGCTCCACTACCCACCCTCCTCCCTCTACTTCGGAGTTCTAGTAAGGTCCTCTGTGGTAGAGAAGGAACTAGGGGGTGAGGAGAGGGGTTGGCTGCAAAGCCAAAGGGGTACTGCTGTCGAAATTCTTTGACTAGAGGTGCTGGGGCACACAAACACCTGGAGTGGAGCACCCACAGGGACACATCTCGAAGAACCTCAGTTACTGCACAAGGTGAGTAACCTTCTCTTAAGGGACCTTGTGTTTCTTCAGTAAATCGCCATGTTCAGAGATGCACAGTTCTGTTCCCCTCAGGCTGAAACCTGGTAAATAAACTCTCAGCCCAAGACAGATCTCTGCAGTAATTTATTTCTTGCTTTTAATAGTACTGCAGATTTACACTAATGTACCGGAGATCAGACCCTGGCCCACAGTGACTTGTATCAGGGATTCAGTACTTCTGATCTCCTGGTCTCTTTTGAAATCTGTATAGTGTTTGACAAATACAAACAAAGCAAGGTTTGTGCTGTTGACAGTTATTTCAGTCTTGTCGTGTAAGGCATTTATAATGCATGGGGGATTGAAGATAAAATTAATTACAATCTTGTATTTGATTATATGTAGAAACTAAAGAAGACCAATCCCTTGAAAATATCTGAAATAATGTAAACTGTAAATTAGGAAAAGCACGAGTTATACGCAGCTGATGAGATTCAATGGGATTTAACATGTTAGTTAGGAGTTAAACTGAGAGAATTTAAACTTCCTCCAGGCCTGGATTTCCTGCCAGCTTTAGTTGCAGGCATAAAGTCTGGTATGTTTTTGTGAGTCACAGGTGTGAGTTACAGTACCTAGCTTGGCCTACAGCATCTTCGTCTGCATTCAGAAAACAGTGCCCTGAGGAGTATAGAAAAGGAAAGGAAGAATTGCTTCTGCCGATAGTCAGGAGACAGTCAATAGATCTGAGTATAAAGCGTGGGCTTCTCACAATCTTCACTGGCCAGGAAATACTGGGTACCACTTAGAGTGATGACCAGCTAGGTCATTCAAAAGCAACATACGGTAACATATTCTCCTTATCCTAGGGACTAAGCAGGCTGCTGTCTAACTTTCCCAGCCCCACTTAGCTTGAGAAGCAAGAGACAAGCATAGCAGCCAGACTCAGAAATTGCTTGGAGTACCAAGTCACCTTTGTGATTTTTAAAAATCTTGTTTAGTTTCAATCAGTGATTTCTGCCGTCGTCATAGTACATATTTCAGTTGTTGTGTTGGGCACCATGGAAAAGGCCATTGGTAGAAGCACTTCTGACTTCTCAAAGTGATATTTATCAATTGGCTGTAGTTGAAACAGTGAAGAAAATGCCAGTTTCTTTGACTTCTCTATTAAAGATCCCCTTTGGTCAGAACCAACTTACACTACTCAAGCTTTTCAAGTTGTGCTTTCTATTACAGGTGTTTTTTTCTCTTTCAAAACTCTATTAATATATTTTAAAATATGGATCAAGGGAAATATAACTGCCTGTAATAACTATTATCTGTTTACATTATTTTACTAGAAATGCTACATACAGAGATATGACCCCCTCCCCCAAATGAGAAGGAACTTGCCCTTCTGTCCACCTTCTTCTCAACATAAATACTAGCCTGGCCCATAAATTCACTTCAGCTTAACTGGAGTTAAATAAAGTGAGCCTTGTTGCTCAGTTCCAGTTTATGTCCTATGTTCCTAAAACCTCATGCTTCCGCTGGCCATCTGCAGGGGTCAGGAAGGAATACCCCCCATGTATTCTGGGGGGGGATTTTGCTCTTTCTCTGAAGCATTACGGCTGAAATTGGAACATTGGATCGGGGGGAAAGGCTGAGGTGGCACGGAGCATTCTCCCTCTCAGGTGCTCACAGGCTCAGGGTCTAACTGATTGCTATATGTGGGGTTGGGAAGGAATTTTCCTCCAGATGAGATTGACAGTAACTTTGGGGTTTCTTGCTTTCCTCTGCAGCATGTGAGTGCAGGTCTCTTGTCAGTATTATCTAGCTATAGCTCAGTAATTTCCCTGCCATTGCAGAGGTATCTGGCATTTGATGCTCTTTGGTCCCTTCTAGTCTCTCCTGGAGATACACAATAGTCTAGTCTCCTGTGGGCTCTAATACTTTGGTGTCATTTTGGTTGTTGGGTTTCATGTGCGGGTGGTGTCGGTGGGCTGGGATATGCAGGAAGGCCGACTAGATGATCTGGTGGCCCCTTCTGGCCTTAAACTCTGTGACTCTAAACTCTGTGACTCTACATCCTCCATCATTATGCACTTCCTTTCTGTCACTGAGAGATGTAATGAGAAGTGTATTTATTGGAACAGAATCTGTTCTCAGTTACAACTGTCCCACTCCAGTGACTTCCATGAGTGTTGAGGTCTCTTGGCACCTCCCATGGTTAGGTGTAGATCTTCAGTAATTAACATCAAGTGTTCTTCCTCTTGGATCTCCATAGAACTGTTTCAGGTTTTCCTTCAGAGTGGATCTTCTTGCTTGGAGTGGGTGCAGACCTTATTCTACTCCACTGTGCTGGCATCTTGTGCACTGCAAACTGGAGACTTTTTGCTGCTGTAGTACCCGTCAGGGCAGCATGCATGTTCTGTGCCTCCTCTTGGTCCTCTCAAGGCTGTATCAAGGTGACACTTCCGTAAACCCCCTCATTTCCTTCTGACCACCTGTAGCTTGAGTTGGAGCTCCCCGTGTTGGAATCTCCTCGTGATTTCCCTGCTATGTCACACTTTGTGATTCGGTATTTCATAGTGTAAATAGTTTCTGGCAGTTAGCACCATAGCTTGTTAGATTAGTTAGTTTATTAGTATATTTAGAGGTACAGTTAGTTTGTATCGTTCTGGAGCATTCCCCAGGCTTCGGGGTTTGCCTGTCCCTACCAGCGACCCACACACATGCTCCTTGTTGTGCCTCGGCAAGAACCACATCAAGGACTACTGAAGTATCTATTGTTCTGTTATGAAAAGGATGCAGATTGCAAGAGATCTTCATCTAAAGCAGCATTTGTTGGAACAGGCTGTGGGACCTGCCTTGGCACGAGGACCCTGTTCCAACCACTCAGTTAACTGGTATCCTCCACCTCTGTGGGAGTTGGGGACAGACCCCAGGACTCTAATGAGTCACGGAGGCAGGAAAGAGGTCTGAGATCATTCCACAGATCCTGTGTGAGAGGACTCATAAAATGGACTGGAGTGCCAGAAATCAAGGAGGGATTTATTCTCCTCTTCATCGAGAGCAGGACCTTGTTGTTGGCAAGACTGGTACCCAGGATAGACCCGTGTCTGCCCAGTATCAGGATGGGAGAATCCCAGCACCATGCCAGTGACTCCAGAACCATCCGTGGGACTGCTGTCAAGTCTGGTCTCTACAGAAACTCAGGAGTCGGGGTCAGTGTCAGGCCGGGGTCAGAGATCAGAGATCGGGGCGGTACCAGGTTAGAACCGAGAGGCAAGAGTCAGGGTCAGAGTCAGGCTGGGGTCAGAGACCAGAGATCAGGGCAGTACCGGGTTAGAACCGAGAGGCAGGAGTCAGGGTCAGAGTCAGGCCGGGGTCAGAGACCAGAGATTGGGGCAGTACCGGGTTAGAACCGAGAGGCAAGAGTCGGGGTCAGAGTCAGGCCAGGGTCAGAGACCAGAGATCGGGCAGCACCGGGTTAGAACCGAGAGGCAGGAGTCGGGGTCAGAGTCAGGCCGGGTTCAGAGACCAGAGATCGTGGCAGTATCAGGTTAGAACCAAGAGGCAGGAGTCAGTGTCAGAGTCAGGCCGGGGTCAGAGACCAGAGATTGGGGCAGTATCAGGTTAGAACCGAGAGGCAGGAGTCGGGGTCAGAGACCAGAGATCGGGGCAGTACCAGGTTAGAACCGAGAGGCAGGGGTCGGGGTCAGAGACCAAAGATCATGGCAGTACCGGGTTAGAACCGAGAGGCAGGAGTCGGGATCAGAGTCAGGCCGGAGTCAGAGAGCAGGGATCGGGGCAGTACCAGGTTAGAACCGAGAGGCAGGAGTCGGGGTCAGAGTCAGGCCAGGGTCAGAGAGCAGAAATCAGGCAGCACCGGGTTAGAACCAAGAGGCAGGAGTCGGGATCAGAGTCAGGCCGGGATCAGAGACCAGAGATCGGGGCAGTACCAGGTTAGAACCGAGAGGCAGGAGTCGGGGTTAGAGTCAGGCCGGGGTCAGAGACCAGAGATCGAGGCAGTACCGGGTTAGAACCCAGAGGCAGCAGTCGGGGTCGGGGTCAGTCTCAGGCTGGGGTCAAAGACCAGAGATCGGGGCAGTACCGGGTTAGAACCGAGAGGCAAGAGTCGAGATCAGAGTCAGGCCGGGGTCAGAGACCAGAGATCGTGGCAGTACCGGGTTAGAACCGAGAGGCAAGAGTCGGGATCAGAGTCAGGCCGGGGTCAGAGACCAGAGATCGTGGCAGTACCGGGTTAGAACCGAGAGGCAAGAGTCGGGATCAGAGTCAGGCCGGGGTCAGAGACCAGAGATCGTGGCAGTACCGGGTTAGAACCGAGAGGCAAGAGTCGGGATCAGAGTCAGGCCGGGGTCAGAGACCAGAGATCGTGGCAGTACCGGGTTAGAACCAAGAGGCAAGAGTTGGGATCAGAGTCAGGCCGGGGTCAGAGACCAGAGATCGTGGCAGTACCGGGTTAGAACCGAGAGGCAAGAGTCGGGATCAGAGTCAGGCCGGGGTCAGAGACCAGAGATCGTGGCAGTACCGGGTTAGAACCAAGAGGCAAGAGTTGGGATCAGAGTCAGGCCGGGATCAGAGACCAGAGATCGGGCAGTACTGGGTTAGAACCGAGAGGCAGGGATGGGGGTCGGGGTCAGAGACCAGAGATCAGGGCAGTACCGGATTAGAACTGAGAGGCACGAGTCGGGGTCGGGGTCAGAGTCAGGTCAGGGTCAGAGACCAGAGATCGGGGCAGTACCGGGTTAGAACCGAGAGGCAGGAGTTGAGGTCAGAATCAGGCCGGGGTCAGAGACCAGAGATCAGGGCAGTACCGGGTTAGAACCGACAGGGAGTCCAGCCCTGCACCCCTCTTCCTGGGACCCACAGTGACTCTCAGCCAGCCAGTAAAACAGAAGGTTTATTGGACAACAGGAATGCAGGTTACAGCCGAGCTTGTAGGCTCAGCCAGGACCCCTCAATCAAACCCCTCTGGGGTCCTGGAAGCTTAGCCCCCTGAATTCCAACCACCCAGCCCAAAACCGAAACTAAACTTCCTTCCCTTCTTCCGGCCCCTTCCTTTTGTCCCGCTTCCCGGGCTCCCGGGTGCTGCCTCCCTCCCCCCTTACCTGGCTCAGGTTACAGGCTTAAATCCTGTCTCTCACCTAAAGACATCCCCTGCTCTCCCATCCCCCCTGCAGACAACCCCTCCTCCATCACAGTCAGGCCGGGGTCAGAGACCAGAGATCGGGGCAGTACCAGGTTAGAACCGAGAGGCAGGAGTTGGGGTCGGGGTCAGTGTTAGGCCGGGGTCAGAGACCAGAGATCGAGGCAGTACCGGGTTAGAACCGAGAGGCAGGAGTTGGGGTCGGGGTCAGTGTTAGGCTGGGGTCAGAGACCAGAGATCGAGGCAGTACCGGGTTAGAACCGAGAGGCAGGAGTCGGGGTCGGGGTCAGTGTCAGGCTGGGGTCAGAGACCAGAGATCGGGGCAGTACCAGGTTAGAACCAAGAGGCAGGGGTCGGGGTCAGAGACCAGAGATCGAGGCAGTATCGGGTTAGAACCGAGAGGCAGGAGTCGGGGTCGGAGTCAGAGTCAGGCCGGGGTCAGAGACCAGAGATCGGGCAGTACCGGGTTAGAACCCAGAGGCAGGAGTCGGGATCGGGGTCTGGCTGGGATCAGAGACTGGAGACCAGAGACCAGAGGTAGCACTGGGCTAGAATAAGGAGTCAGGCTGGCATCAGAGACCAGAGATAGGAAACAAGGCAAAGTCTGGTGTTGTAGCAGGGCAAAATCTGTGTACTTACCCAGACACCTTCCTGGGGCAACCCCTGGGATTAAATTGGGGCACTTGGCCAATCAGAGGGCCACGAGGAATGTCACTCTGGGTCTCGTGAGCAGTATTTCCTGCGGCCTCTAGTCTCCACAGTGTTTCCTGATTGTGCCTCTGGATGGCTTCCCAGCACGCTGGGACTATCAGCCACCCCAGGTTCTGCAGGCCTGAGTTCTAGTCCCCAGGTCCTCACATAGGCCCTCTTATCGACAGGCAAATCTTTGTGGCACATGTCAGCATCACTAGCCCCAATAGCCAAGCAAACAGGAAAACAATATCATGTCCCTTCCCGGAAGCAGGAGTGTGTCTATTCACACCAAAACCAAACTCATTAATTGTCACAGCAGCTAATTAGCGGACACCACAAGGAAGATTTAAGGTGAGACTAATGACCAGCAAGCTCTTTTAGAGGGTGGTGATATCTAAATTCATGGACAAATTGCCAGACAACTCCAGAGAGAAGTTCAAAGCTTTCTTGACAAAGCACTTGCTTGGGCAAAGGCCTTGCTACAATCTACTCTCAACATAATGTGTGATTCTTCCAGAGCAATGAGCACTGCCATCATCAGGAAGAGGGCATCTTGGTTATTTAATTCCGAGATAGCACCAGATATCCAGCAAACCACTGAAATTCTGTCTTTTGAGGGACAGTTTGTATTTTCTGACAAGACAGATGAGATGTTTCTCTTTTAAAGATTCATGAGTGACTCTCCGCTCCCGGGGGTTTATCTTCCAGCCTCCAATAAGCGTTAGTACAAGTCCATGCAGAAATATTCAGATTATTTTCATGGACAGACGTTCTGTCCTCCCAGATGATACTACATTTCTTGGAAGAGGGAGAGGCTTCAGAAAAGGTCAGCTAACATTACCACTTACCTACCATGCTCTCAGCTTTCAGTAGGAACACAACTCTTAAGACTTGTTTTTCGAGGACAGCATAGCAACCAACAATGATCTACAATCCCTGCTCAGTGTGGAGACAGATTATCCCACTTCCTCAGCCCATGGGAACAAATATTTTTAGACAAGTGAGTCCTAAGTACTATAGGCCTGGGATATTCAGTCCCACTCATTTCCACCCCTCCTCCCTACCCTCCTTCTCTGTCCCTTTTCAGGGACCCATCTCATGAGTCTGTGCTCCTTCAGGAGGGTCAGGCTCTCCATGCCCTGTGGCACAGAGTAAGTGCCCCCACTCTTTTTCCTGATCCCCACACACAAGAGTGTAACTGAGACTGTTCTGGACCTCTGGGCTCTCAACAAGTTCATCAGGCAAGTGAGATTGCGCCTGGTTACCCTAGCGTCAATCCTCCGTTCTTGAGATGGCAGTGGTTGGTTGGCTGTCCTTGATCTTCTGGACACATTTCAGTATAGCTGTGTTACCCAGCCTCAGGAAATTCCTCAGACTTGTCATCATCAGTACATGGTACTCCCCTTTGGCCTGTCATCACCAAATGCGTGGTGACCTTCTCAAGGAGGAACAGGAGACATGTCTTCCCTTACCTTGATGGTTGGCTGGTCCAAGGGTTCTCTCACAGACAGGTCCATTGCCATCCATTGACTATATCATCCACCTGTTCAATCACCTTCATCTTATCCTGATCAGAGACAAGTCTGCATTGATTCCTGCCCAGAGACTCGAGCACTACTGAGTGTGGTCAGGGTGGAACCACCTGAATATAGTCTCAGGAAGGGCCCTGAGGAGGTATAAGGTATGTGCACTGTCTCAATGGGTAGCAAAAAGTCTTCAGCTCACAGTGCACAAGATAGTACAGACCTGAGCAGAATACACATCTGCACCCACATCTCAAAGAACAACTGTTACACAACGAGTAAGTCACCATTTTTTATGTGTGTTTGACTCAATCCCCATTGTCCCATTGTTTGGGTTTCATAGATTTAGTCTCTTTGAAGGCTCAAATATGGCTGCACAGGTGCACGGGAGAACCAGTGGTCTTTGTGTATCATGCTACATAGGGCCAGGCACAGTCCTGTTGGCAAGTGCAGGCACTGCCCCCTGTGAGGTGAACGTGAAAATGGGAGTCATTAAACTAGTCAGTGGAAGGAGTATACACTCCACAACTGAAAAGATGGTGCAGCTGCCACTACACCATGAAAGAAGCAGCAGAGAATCCTGTGGCACCTTATAGACATAACAGACGTTTTGGAGCATGAGCTTTCGTGGGTGAATACCCACTTCGTCAGATGCATGTAGTGGAAATTTCCAGGGGCAGGTATATATATGCTAGCAAGCAAGCTAGAGATAACGAGGT
>NC_133771.1:2228272-2340834 GCF_003597395.2 Chelonoidis abingdonii | reverse complement strand
TGCATCTGACGAAGTGGGTATTCACCCATGAAAGCTCATGCTCCAAAACGTCTGTTAGTCTATAAGGTGCCACAGGATTCTCTGCTGCTTCTACAGATCCAGACTAACACGGCTACCTCTCTGATATTTTGCACCATGAAAGAATTCCAGCTTAGTTGGTCTGAAGTAGTCCTGAGGGCTCCCACTCCAGCACCCCTCCCTTTCCAGTGTGAGTCTCAAAAGCCAGCATGGCTCTTAGAGAGCTCCCTTCTGTAGAAAAATGCTTTCTAGTGACTCATTTCCATGCGTTTGGCTAACATTTGTTGCTTTTTTTAAAGCAGAGGAAGTAGGTGAAGAAGAAGAGGAAAAGATGCAGAATGGAAAGGACAGAGGTAAAAGGCTATCTCAGCTGTACATCACTTTTCTCATTTATTTCTGTGTCTGAGATTAGAGTGTGTCTGCAAACTCTCCACTTCAGTGTACCAAGCACTGCAGAAACATTCATGTAATAGCCTTGGGTTTGGGCAGTTTATGGAGACTTCTTGTTGCTGTTACACCTCCTCCAAACACTCAGCTGGGCCTATCGGGCTTGTCTTTCTGCTCCTCTTGCTGCCCTGCTATATGTTTGCTCTCTCCATTTCTGCTGCTGCTTGGGACAGTCGTAATGTCCAGGTTTCCATTGTCTCCGTATTCAGATGTATTGAAATATTTTCTTTCAGCAAGTGGCCATGTACAAGTGTAAGCATGGCAGGAAAGGAATTACTGTGACTGGTACAAGAGGAACAAAAATTAATGGTGTGAGGTTAGATATAGAAAATGGAGGCTGGATTATCAGGAAAGTTTCTGGAAATTGGGTGTGCGAGGCTGTGGAATTGGCACCCCAGGGAAGCAGCAAAGCCATGTTGGTTGAGGCATTTAAAATGTGTCTGGACACAGTGTTCAGCAATATTCTGCTGAGAACAATCCTGCACAGGCAGCAAAATGGCACCTTACAGTAGGTCTCTTCCCATCTCTAATCCCTGATTCTAAGTGTAGATAATAGAACTAATCCTCCCCAGGCAGCTCTTCCTCTGGCTTAAAAGGTTGTGGAAGGAACGTAAGGCTGTCACAGCATTGTTGTGCAGGTGGACTAATGATCCCCTATCCAAAAGGGCTCAGGAGAAAGAAAACTCAGGTGAGCAGTGTGGGGAGTGGAATGCCAGTCACTGGACACTGGGTTGAGGGTTTCACCTGTCCCTTCCTCAAATGACTGAACAGAAAATCCCTCCTCCTGGTGTGACAAGATCTCCAACCCAAATAGGTACTGAAACAGTGTGACCCTTTCTCAGGACACCAGGATTGTGAATCACCTTGTTACCTCCCTTTCTTGTGGTAGCTGGGTGTCAGCTCTTGTACAGCACCACCCTTTCAACCATTCAGACACTGTGCTCAGGACTCTGTCAGGCCTATCTTGCTTTGCAGGCTACCTTAGATGCACCCAAGTCCCTGCACCATCCAGCCCCTGTCACTGGACACTCACAGAAATCACCAGGTAAGCTGCCTCCCAAAGAGATATACACAGCTGGAAGGTTATGATTCAGGGTTCGCACTTTATGTCAACACAGCACTGTATGTATAGTAAAAACACATATATTTATCAACAGAGAGTCACAGATTCAAGTTAGTATTGAGTAAGCATGTTGGAAACAGAAATGGTTACAAACACAACAGAAGTGTAATACTCATTCTAGAGACTAAGGGCTTGTCTACCCTTAAAACACTGCACTGCTGTAGCATTTCAGTGTAGACGTTACCTATGCCAACGGGAAGGGTTCTCCCATGGGTGTAGGTGCAGAGTTTACTGGTTTTCACTGAAACCAGGAACCATTCCTTCCGTATCATGCCCCTCTGCCAAGGCTGTCCTCAGTGAAATGGGTAACAATGTCATTTGCTTTTCCTTATATTTCCCAAAGTCCATTCTCCTGGTTCCCAGAGTCACGATAACTGCCTGGGGTTCATATGCTGGGGTGCTCACCTGTTGAGTTCGCATCCCTCATCAACCTGTTTTTCCTACTGACTACATATAAATGGGGCTTCCTTTGTGTTGTCCTTACAATGCTTAATTTACCTAAGAGACGGGGATAGCTGAAGAGACATGCTTTTATCTGGCAGAAGACCTGTTCTTGTTACAGTCTGCCATGTTACAGACTTTAAAACATAATTTTTATACACATGCACAGATGATTCCTTATATAGTGTCAGTATATACATTTCACAGTGATATTATAAGCAGTGTGTTATTGGCTTTCGTTTGATACCTCACAAGACACTTTTTGGGTAAATACTATGAAAGCAGTGTGTCGGGTGTAGTGAGTTTGTCAGGCCTGATAGGCGTTGCTGTTACAGAATAGTGAGCCCTCTGCCAGTTGGTATTGTGGTAGTTTTTGCGTTACAGGAGCTGCCAGATGTTTGGGGCTTCTCTGACTCCTCTGAGGTTTACCCATCACTAGTTGAAATGATAGACTTGTTTGGGCTTTTGGGTTTCCTTTTACTAGCAATAATACGTCTGACTTCAGTGAAATCAACAGTTTTTGAAGGTAGTATGTTGGCTTTAAATCGTACAAGGCTCTTATCCCTGGAATCTTCTTCCTCCATTCGATATTTTGGATGCTTAGCAGATGTTCACTCTCTTTTTCCAAATGTGTAATGTACCTTGCATGGAAAATAGGGGGAAGAGAGGGAGTTTGAAGATTCTTATGAGTCATCACTGAACAGCAAGAAGTAGTTGCTCGAGTCCACAGCATTTCAATCTAACCAGCAGTAATCTGTTTCATTTACCCCAAACGCTCTTGTATTTTTTAATCAGTGCATGTATTTCTAGCATGCCAGTTACTGTAGTATCTTCTAGGTACCATTTCTGCGCATGCCTTCTGTACACAGTGAACTCTGGGCTAATGTTTGAATTGACATTGCCAATACATAATTCCCAGCCCTTCACAACTTGCTGGGCTACCATTAGAGAGACAGGGTCAATGAGATAATATCTTTTATTGGGCCAACTTCTGTTGGTGAGAGAGACAAGCTTTTGAGTAACACAGAGCTCTTCTTCCGGTCTGGGGAAGGAGCTCCCAGCATCACAGCAAAATGCAAGGTGGAACAGATTGTTTAACATAAGTCATTAGCACCTATTGTAAGAAACCGTTCAAGCTAGAGTCATGGAAGAAACAGAGGGGCTTAGTGGGTTACAGATTGTTGTAATAGGCCATACATCCAGTGTCACTGTTCTGTGCCTGATTTTTAGTGTCTAGCAGAGTAATAAATTTAACCTTCCAGGCTTGTCTTTTGAGAGTGTTGTGCAGGTTTTCTTTGAGGATGAGGCCTGAGAGGTCAGATATAGAGTGATCACTTTGTGAAGTGTTTGCCCACAGGGGATAGGGTGTTTTTGTCTTCTATCATTTTCCCGTGTGAGTTCATATGAGAGCAGACTGATTGTCTGGTTTCACCCACATAGTTCTTATTGAGGGATTTAGTGCACTGGATAAGGTACACCACATGTTGTGATAGGGATGTGTAGGACCCATGGATTTTGAAAGGTGTGCAGTGTGGGGTGCTGATCATTGTAGAACTGGAGATATGTCTGCGGGTTTTGCATCTGTTGTTCTGACAGGGTCTGGTGTCACTTTGAATTGGTGTCCTGGTCTGTGGGGAGCTTGTTTCTGATGATGACCTTGGAGGGGTTGGGGGCTTGTTTAAAGGCCAGAAATGGGGGTTCAGGAAAGTTTTCTTTCAGGATGGGGTCCCCGTTGTGTATGGATTGTAGCTGTTTGATGATACCATGTCTGGGCTCCAGTGTGGAGTGGCAGATGACCACCAGTAGTGTGAGGTCAGAAGGGGCTTAGGAGGTTGTCCACTATCTTGCAAATATTTGAGGCAGGCATTGGTGAGTGACATTAGTGTATTGGGAAGTGATCTCCATGGCAGTGAGGATGGTGTTCTGAGGGAGGCTGTTAATGTTGCAGAGTTTGTGGAGGAAGTCACTTGTGTCCTGGTGGAAACTGGCCCTTTGTGTGGGGAGTGGTTTGAGGATGGTTTCTATGAGTCCTGATATTCCTTCAGTCAGAGTGCTGTGGCCAGATACGATGGGTCTGCCGGGGCTCCCTGGCTTGTGTATCTTGGGAGCATGTCCAAGTTTCCTAGGTGAGTTTGTGGAGGATGGGTTTGTAGAGCTTCTCTTGGAGTTGTTTGGGGGAAGGATTTGATGACATCCGTAAGTTCCTGGGTAAATTGTAGTGTGGGGGTCTTCTCTGAGTTCTTCATAGTAGGCTGTATTGGAGAGCTGTGGGTTGGCCTTGTTAATGCAGTCACCACAGTTGAGAACTACAGTGGAACCCCCTTTGTCCGCTGCTTTGAACACTGTCCAGTGGTTAGATTTCAGGGACTGCATGACTGTCCTCTCAGCAGTGGAAAGATTATGGCAGATGCGATGTTTGTTAAGGATTTCGCAGACCCTCCCTCTCCCATGGGCCCCAGCGGGAAGCAACACCAGAGGGTCCTCCCTGCAGTGAGTCCAAGTCCACTTCCTTGGGCTACTTCCCACCAATAAGTCTCTTCAGTTTGGGGCAGGCCCCTGTAGTCCTAACAAAAAAACAACAAGAAGTCCGGTGGCACCTTAAAGACTGGACTCCGTGTTGTTTTTTGTGGATACAGACTAACACGGCTACCCCCAATCCTTGTAATCCTAACAGTCACTCTCAAAAACAACAAAAATTCAAAGGGACAGGGCCCTGCAGGTTCTCAAATGGGTTGGTTAGAGCGGTCACCTGTGGGCCTGACCCCTCTGTGGTCCCCTCTCAGGCACAATCTTTTGTCTGGCTGCCTGGAGAACAAGTCCTCTTTCCTACAACCTGTCCAACACCCTCTGCCTGTGCTTCTGAGTCCCTTTTAATCTGTTCCTCCAATCAGAACATGGTCAGCAGGTTGGGGGGGGGACTACCTGGGCCCACTATTGTCTTTTAACCCCCTTGGGCCCAGTATGGGGTTTGTATCCCCCATCACAGGTGACTTGATTGCAGTCTGTAAGTATCTCCATGGAGAGCAAATATTTATTAATGGGCTTTTCAGTCTAGCAGAGAATGGTCTAACATGATCCAATGGGTGGAAGTTGAAGCTAGATAAATTCATACTGGAAATAAAGTATAAATTTTCAATGATGAGACTAATTAACCGTTGGAACAATTGCCAAGGGTCATGGTGGATTCTCCATCACTGGCCATTTTAAAATCAAGACTGGGTATTTTTCTAAAGGATCTGCTCTAGGAATTATTTTGGGGCAGGTTTCTGGCCGGTGCTATGCAGGAGGTCAAACTAGATGATCACAATGGTTCCTTCTGGCCTTGGAATCTCTGAATCTGTGATTTCCTTGTTCCTAGGTGTATAACTTTGCATTTGGCTGTTTTAAAATGCATTTTGTTTGAATTAGCCGAGCTTACCAAGCGATCCGGTTTGCTCTGTATGACTGCCCTGCCCATGTCCTCAAGACCACTCCACCAATTTCTGTGTCATCTGCACATTTCATCAGCAATGAGGGCTGTAGAAAGTGAGAGACTTCAGTAGCTCAATCTGTTTAGCTTTGATGAAGAAGACTGAGAGGTAGCTTGATTACAGTGTCTGAGTAAATCCCAGGTATTATAGAGATCTTTAATTTAGCAGAGAAAGGCATAAACAAGAAGCCATTGCTGGAAGCTGAAACCAGACAAATTCAAATTAGAAATCAGGCACAGATTTGTAACAGGGAAGGTGATTTAACCATTGGAACAAACTACCAAAGGAAATGGTAGATTCTCCATCTCTTGATTTCCTCAGATCGAGACTGGTTACCTTTCAGAAATATATGCGTTAGTCAGCACAATGATTGGGCTCCATAGAGCGGTAACTGGATGAAATGTAATGGGCTGTGATATCTAGGAGATCAGACTGGGTGATCTAATAGTCGATGAGTTGATTAATCAGTCTGGGCTCCCTGTCAGATGTTTCTTTCATTCCCTCAATGGTTGGACTGAAGTATGCCTTCCCTCAGTCCCAACTATAGCAAGGTTCCTGAGGAAACTGAAGCAGGATGCACAATCATGATAGCCTCCCCATGGGACAGGCTGTTCTGGTACTCAGATCTGATGAACCTCTCAACGCAGACCCCGATCCACCTTACCTGCTTTGCCCAACATAGTCTCTCAGAACAAGAGTCAGAGTCCGCATGCAGACCTAATATCATGACATCTGACAGCTCAGATGCTGGTTGGATGACATCTACCAAAAGAAGTTCTTTAGCTGAAGTTCAGAACATTCTGCTCCAAAGCAGGAAACCCTCAGTTAGACTGACAGAAAGCTGAGTGGAGGAGGTTTCTATCTGGGCACCTCGGCATCACCTCTCTCTCTTGACATCACCCATTTCAGCATGACTGGACTATCCACTAGCCCTAACAATCTGGACTTTTCTCAGCACCCTAAGTGTACATCTAGCTAGCAGCAGTCTCTGCACATCAGCCTCCTATCCAGAAACATGCTGCATTTTCCCACCCTACAGTGGCAAGGTTCCTTAAAGCCTTTTTCATGTTTTTTCCCCAGTTTGGGAACCCTCTTCTTGAGACCTCAGTATAGTATTAGCAGAGCTGATTGGTCCCTCTGAAGCACCTGGCATTAGCCACCGTCAAAAGACAAGATTACTGGGCTGGATGAACCTTTGGTCTGACCCAGTGTGGCTGTTCTTACATTCTTATGTCCCCTGCTTAAGCCCTTAGTAAACTGTTCCCTGCGCCACTTACCAATGAAGGCTACCTTTTAAAATAGCTTTTACACCAGCTCGAAGGGTAGGGGAGAGAACCTTCTGGTGGGTCTGTCTTATATCATGTTTCATAAGGAGAGGGTCACCCTCAGGGCTTATTCCATGTTCCTGCCTGCGGTAGTTTGGAGTTCCACAAGAACCAATTTATTCAGATCCTATTTTTATTCCCCAACACTCACTCAATTCCAGGGGAAGCTAAACATCATGAAATGGTAGTAAGGGCATTATCGTACTAATCATACTACCTTAACAAGATGAAGTCATTTAGGAGCACATCTAGACTTTGCCACTTTGTGGCCTTTGCAGATAGGATATAAGGCAGTATCCTCTCAGAAATTCTCTAAATAGGTCTCCACATGTATAAGAACATGTTACAAGTTAGCAAAGATAGATCAACCTCCTCACGTTGGAGCTCATTCCCCTCGAGCTCAGGCAGCCTCTGTTGCCTGTGTGAGGAATGTCCCTATTTCTGAAATCAATAGAGCAGCTACATGTATCTCAGTTCTACATTCACAAGACGCTGTTCTTTGGTAGAGACTTCCAAACTGGATGTCCACTTTAGTAGGGCTGTCCTGAAGTCACTGGTTAAGTAGGACTCCTATTACCCACCTCAAGCAAACAGTACACAAGAACATAAAAACGGCCATACTGGATCAGATCAAAGGTACATCTAGCCCAGTATCCTGTCTTCTGACAGTGGCAAATGCCAGGAGCCCCAGAGGGAATGAACAGAACAGGGAATCATCAAGCGATCCATTCCCTGTCACTCATTCCCAGCTTCTGGTAAACGGAGACTAGGGACATCATTCCTGCCCATCCTGGCTAATAGCCATTGATGGAGCTATCCTCCATCAATGTATCTGGTTCTTTTTTTAACCCTGTTATAGTCTTGGCCTTCACAACATCCTCTGGCAAGGAGTTCCACGGGTTGACTGTGCAGTGTGTAAAAAAAACACTTCCTTTCGTTTGTTTTAAACTTGCTGCCTATTAATTTCATTTGGTGACCCCTAGTTCTATGAGAAGGAGTAAATAACACTTCCTTATTTACTTTCTCCAGAGCAGTCATGATTTTATAGACCTCTAATCATATCCACCATTAGTCATCTCTTTTCCAAGATGAAAAGTCCCAGTCTTATTAATTGCTCCTTATATGGAAGCCGTTCCTTATCACTTATCATTTTTGTTGCCCTTTTCTGAAGCTTTTCCAATTCCAGTATCTCTTTTTTGAGATGGGGCGACCACATCTGCATGCAGTATTCAAGATGTGGGAGTACTATGGATTTATAACTGTTCGTTAGTCACCAAGAGTAGAATCCATGTGGACGATCATGCGAAGAAGACAGAATGATTACTTACCTTTGATAACTGGTTCTCCAAGATGTGGTATTCACACAGATTCTACAACCCACCCTCCTTCCCTGCTACTATGAAGTCTTACTTCTCTGGGATTCTGTATTGGTGAGGTAACTGAGGCACTATTGGGACTGCTCTTCCCTTTATGCTCTCGGGTGGGGGAGGATGAGGATATCTAGGATGTAGGTATGGCCCGAATAGACACTACCAGACAAAACAATGTGATCTCTTGTGCATGGGGCACAACTAGAGTTGAATCCATGTAGACAGCACATCTTGAAGAAAGACAGCTACTATAAGGTTCTTTACCCTCCATACCCCACAGGAGTTTGTGAGTCTTCATTCATTGTCATTGTCATTCATTGTCTGTAAAGTTGTTTGCATTCCCGAGATGAGAGGTGTCCTATCAGAGCAACATTGGTTGGGGTTTTTTTCATTTTGTTGCAGTCAGTTACCTGTCTTATAAATTTTTACCCCCATGTGTTGCAGGTTAGAGGGAAGAACCCAGACTGCACAGTAATTCAAGTAAGTATGGGGATTTTTCTTCTTCCCAAAGAGCCTGCTCCATTCATGCTGCTGTAATGGATATGACTGACTCACTCATAACCTGACAACATTGTCCTTTTCCTTATTTATATTCATGTACAAAATGGAAAATATTCCCCATTGATCTGTTACTGCACGTCCTCTTTAAAGTGTCAGGTTTTCATTCTAAAGACCCAATCATGATTCCATTTAAATTAGTGGGAAAACTTCTGTTAACTTCAGTGAGAGCAGGTTTAGTATCATTATTATCTTATTGTTTGTGCTGTGATAGCACTCAGAGGCTTAGGTCAGGCGACAGGACCCATTGCACTAGTTACCTGTACAAACGTAAAGTTCCTAACTCAGAGAGCTCACAATCTGTCTTATAAAAGGACACTATAGGTGGTGGGGAAGGATGCGATAACAGTAACTGTTGATCTTGTGTTAATAATGCCCCTGAAAAACATGAATAAAATCTTTATCTTCTCCCATGTGAAAAGCCTGTAGGAGGCATTGGATCAGGTTTCTATGCTGATCCAGTCACATGATATTTGGCATACCCATGAAAGGTGATCTTTAAGTGAGGAGAGGGGAGAACTCCTGTTGCAGAGAAACATCACATGGGGAGCACAAATCATAATCCAGAAGTAGGTAATTCAGGGACTGGGACTAGGCTATGCAATCTTTCATTTCCAGGTTTCTGTTTCCAGGCCACTCCAGGTCAGAGGACTATAGCTGTGAGAAGTGGCAGGAGATACATAGACTTTCTCTTCTAAGTTAGCAGTTCAAACTCAGCCCATGAACATAGTGGGCCTGAGTCATTAACATCTGTTCAGTGGGCTGTGTGAAACAAGTTTCTCACTCCACACAGCAAAACCAAAACTGTCATCTAAGGTGACTTGCAAAGGGGAAAAAATGGGGCTTGTGCATTTTGGGGTGTTTGTTTGTTTTTGTATGGATAAAGGCAGCCTGAAAGTGGCAGAGGATTCTAGGGATTGGGACCGTTGTTTTTATATTAGAAATTCAGCTCCTGTTTAGCCTGGGAATGTGTCTGGTAACTGGAGAGTTAGTTACATGTTATAACAAAACTGAAAGTGGAGAGGGGAGGGGATTGTTAACCAGACTGCTTAAAAACACTTTTTGTTTGTTTTTGTTAATGCCTAATTACCTACAATGATTGGCTACCATTTTGGAGAAAAGAACATTTCTGTTAAAGATTCAGCACCTTCAACCATCCATGTAAAGTTGAATGCTAACCATCCTCTGCAGCCCCCAACAGGTTCTCCAGCAAACCTGGGAAGGGCCAGAGTTGACATTCCTGGCATTGCTAAATTAAAAAACAAATAGAAACATACCAACCAGCCCCCTTCCAGGCCTTCTGTGTCCTTCATGATAACTCAAAAAAGGACCCAAGCCCTTTTTAAAGAAGAATAACTTACAAGTCGCCTTTAAATTCTAGTTGTTCTCCTTCAGGTGGCCTCTGCACATTCCCACGTGTGCAATCAAGGTACCTGTACCGTGAGCATTTGGAATCTTCTGGTGAGCGGTGTTGTCGCTGTTCCCTGCCCCTTGCAAAGGCTCCTGAGGGTGTAAGTCTGGTTCCATTCTGTCTGGCCACACAAGGTGCAGTGGGCTCCAATCCCACCCAGTGTCCTTGATGATTCCCTTGTTGTTTTTCCTTCTTTCTGCCCCTTGGGAGCTGTTTATGTTTGCAGTTAGATCAGCAGTTAGTCAGGCTTTGCGTAAAACAGAGGAGGAAGGTCCATGCAGCGGGCAACCTCAGGACCTTCAGAGGCTGGAGAGCTGCCTCGTCTCATTGCTGGCAGGGACTGCTCTTAGGGCTGTTGTCTAAGGCTGCTTGCTATAAGTCCAGCAGCAACTTTGGAGAGATGCTCTCCACACAGGCTGTCTGACTGGCATAGATGGCAAGTCTCTGGAGCTATCCTAGTCAGCTAAGTCCAGTGACAAGGATCCAGCACACGTTGACTCTGACCTAGTGTGATACTGAGGACCTGACACTATTGACTGGCGAATTCACACTCCCCACTCCAGTCTCCCCAGTTCATCTGAGTCCTAGAGTAGGAGTTCTGGTACTAGGAGGGAACTGAAGAGTGGTTGGACCCACTTCCAGGGGTGGGGATGAGCGGCCCCAACAGACACTGCTTGCCAGAAGATTCTGGAAGCTCACAGTATAGAAGCCCTGATCCCATGAGTGCGAATGTGCAGAACTCTAGTTACTGGTAAGTAACAGTCATTTCCTTACAACATATGCACAAGTTTGAACTATGCTCTCCATATGGAAAGTGTTTCTCGCTAACTGTTGTGTGTGTTTCCAATGGCACAGGCACAGAGGGTTATGAAGCGAGCTCATGTTCTAACGAAGTCTCCACATCCTTTGGAAGAGGCATGTTTCAGCCGATACACACACCATTGTTCAACTGTGAAAGATCACAACAAACCACCTGCTGTAAGGGAAGGGAAAGCAGCTTTCTTTTAACTGACTGAAGGGCTTTCCCTCCCTCTGAGACTATTGCATGTACTATTTTCATAGGTTTTTGCCAATGCTAATCGGACAATGCCCCATCAAAAATTCAACAAAATGTTTTTACGGGAGGTTTCAAAAGAAAACTGTTCTCTTGTAAAGTGCACTGATCTCTTCTGATTTCCTACCTAAGCAGTGTCATCTCATCACGCGCTGGTGGTTTCACTCATGACCTTTGACTTTGGATGTGCACGTAAAATGGATTTTAAACCATTTGAGTTTTCCTGTGTGTAATACAAAGGGAACTCTGAGTCCAGATCCTTTAAAAACACACACTTTCTAAAAATACCACTCTGTCTATTAATGTTTGGTTGCCATAGTGTTTGATACTGCATGTCATTCTGAGAGTAAATGACAGGGCATGCCAAGAGTAGAGGAATGCAGAGCAAGGAGGGGGGAATGGCTGTAATTAGGACCATAAAACTTGGATGAGATGCCTCGTGGGGATTCCCAACTCTGTGTATTTTTCTTTTAGACTCTGTTAAAAATTACTTGAATGGTTCTTTCCAAGCAGAGGAGTTCAGGGATGACCACTGCTAGGTTCAGATTAGTGCCTGCACATTCATTTGCAAAAAGCAAGTATATTTGTATTTAAATTGAAGGAGAAATAACAAAGTTGTATAGTCAGAGGTTTGAAACTCACCACTACCTGGATCCTTGCTAGATTCTCTAGTTTTGTAGCTACTTAGAAAACACTGTAACTAGTTCCAATCACTAGTAATTTTATTTTATTTTATTTTTTCTTGGTGCGTAGGAATGTTATTGTTAGCAGAGGAGCTGAGTGCCCTAATGCATCTATAAATATTTATCAAGGGCGATGAATGGAATGGAGTGATAAACCCTGAAACCAACTCTCAGCTTTTCTCCCTGTCTCATCTGAGATGCAGCGTTGGTTCTTGGAGGAAAGTGCTCGTTAGGTACCTATAACTCTTTGGGGGAGAGAAAATAAACATACATGGTGGCCACAGGTTTCGTCAAATATAAATATTGTGAATGAGCTGTCAAGAAGGAAAGAAAAGTGAGGTTAATCTGGTTCAGTGTGTTAGCTTTAGCCTGTCAAACACCACACACTTGGGAGGTTCGTGGCTGCCTTTCTTAGGGTGACCAGGCAGCAAGTGTGAAAAATCGGGACGGGGGTGGGAGGTAATAGGAGCCTATATAAGAAAAAGACCCCAAAATCAGGACTGTTCCTATAAAATTGGGACATCTGGTCACCCTAGTCTTTGTACACGTTTTCAGTATGATTAGCTGAATCATTACCCAGACATTACTCTGTTTGCGGCTGTACAGATGCAAGAAGGGGATTTGTGTTCTGGAATTTTAAAGGATGAAAGTTTTGCTAGTGGCCGGCTCAAGGGCCTGCCAGTATAGACAGGAGGCCTTCAGTGGTTAGAGATATTGTGACTGTAGCTTCATCATATCTTCACTGTGGACCCTCTTTTTTGTCCTTGATTTTCATGCATTTCTTCCCCTATTTACCACCTTGATGCCCAAGGTCTGGTTGGTAAAATGCAGGCTTCAGATAAGTTTGCATTGTTCCAGCTGTGAATGGACCAGCAACAGCATAGAGTACCTGGGATCTCTGTCTCACCCACCAAGCCTGTTTTCAGACAGGCAAAGGTCCTCTTGACATTTAACTTCAATAACCACAGCCAACACTGTGTGCAGAAATCTGTATGGAAGGAAATATGAGTTGTGAACTAGACGAGGCCTTGGGGGATTCTGAAGATGAACTGAAAACAGGCAGTATGTGGTACAGTACATCTGGGAGAGGAGCAGATGAAAGTTTTGCCTTTTGGACTTTCTGAATGAAAACATACGTTTTTCTCCCCTAAATGCCAATAATCTGGGTCAGAGTTATAGTGGAAGGGGAGACGCTGTTCATGACCCAGTGACTATGATTTACAGCTTTTCTAGCAAGACAAGGTGGGGGAGGGGATAGCTTTTATTGGACCGACTCCTGCTGGGGAGAGTTAGTACCACACCTACCTTGTCTAATATCCTGGGACCAGAATGGCTACAACAACCGTGCATATTGCAGCTTTTCTGTCACATGATTACAATGTGCAAACAAGCTACATGGACAGACCAAATAGCTGCTCATTCTTTTTTTATGTTTTTCCTGTTTATTCATTTTCCAACGCCTCACTTTTGTTGCCACCATTAGTCTAATGTTTAGAGGCTAAAACTTCCACTGTATCTGCTTGTTTTGCAGCTCTTGGAGGTGAAGACACTTCTCCCTACAAGAAAGGAAATATCTGTCCCTATAGGCTGTCTGCACTGTAACAGAGCTAAAACAGCAGTGGTTGCCACCACCTTTTCTACACTGGGGCTCTCACCAGTAGAGCTGAACCAGTGGTAACTGTGATGGGAAATATCCTAGTGCAGATAAGGCCCCAGTGTCTGCAAGTTGGGAGCAGAGGTAACTGTTGATTACAGATTATAGATATTGAGAGGTCGTTGTAACCCCTCAGCAGTGGAATAGCTATTTCACAGCACAGAGCAGCACCACCAGGACCAAATGCACTTTGTTAGTTTTGTTGTTTTCTGCCTACTATAAAAGGAGGAGCATTTCCTCTCTCAAAGTTCCAGGAAGCTAATTACACTTGCCCACAAGCATTACAATACTATGATCACGTCTTAGCCTGTTGTAAGCTCAGCTAAGGAACCTGTGGCAGTATTTTCTGTATCAGACTATTAGAGAGTTTGCTTATTCTTCTCTTTATGCTGAACTCTGTGATCGAATAGGCAAGTTCCACTGTGCAGTGAAACATTTCTGATGCATCTGCTTTTTGTTCATATAACTCTTGACAGGATCAATGGGCTTTTACAGCCAGAGACAGTGCATAGTCTGTGTATATGAAATGTGACCCTGTGTGCCATGGTTCTGGATTACCTCACCCACAGTGCCATATATTTTAGTCTACAGAGTGTTCAGCAAATGCTTCGTATTATTGTAATGAGGGGGTCTGCAGGCTGCTTTGCAGTGATACTGTAAGCCTGTCTTACCTGATGTGATACCAAGAGGATGTCCTTGGTTTACCTGACCACCCCTTGCACAGAAGCCATTTGTGTGTCACTCTCATGCTAGAGTTGCTGGGGGAAAAACGGTTTTTTTCCCCAAGCACCTTACAATGTTAATATGCCCTGCAAGTAGGAATGGTGAACTGGGGAATTAAATGTCAGGGAGCAGAGAGCCAGTGGATCATATACAAACTACAAGGCCATTTCCCCATATGTGATCATTAAGGCCTAAACTTCAATTACATTTGTCCTCATTAACCTGGTACGCTCCCGAGATCTTCACTCTGCCATTTGCCCTGAGTCAAGAACAAGGTGGCAATCCAGCCTTATCCTGTTGCCATAGTGCTGCTAGGGAGCACTAGCCAGCAATTCCTAAAGAGAACATGGTGAGGGGGCTGCAGAGTGACCCTGTAGTATTGCTGGCTGTCGTTCCCTGTCTTTGGGTGGAACTGGAGTTCTGCTTCCCACTCACTGCTACTCAGTACTGATACCTTTGGTGAGCCCCTCCTAGCCACCTTCCAGCCACTTTGTTCTCCCTTCACTCTGCCATGGAGCTGAGACTGCTCCAAATGCCCGTCTCCTAATGGCAAGAGCAGCACAGGCTCAGGGGAAGGAGGAAGGCACAGACCCGTACAGCTAAGCTTTGAATGTTACTAAACGGGTGCCATTGCCCAGAGCTTTTAGGAACCCCTGCAGCATGTCATAGTGAGATAACTTATGTCAGGGCTTGTATGTGCGGCAAGTTACTATGCGGCAAGCCAGCGTGTGAATCTACAGCCCACCAGCGTGCCGCACTCGGGGCTTCAGTGCAGTGGAAGTCCTGTGCTGGAGCAGTGCCCACAGCGGACGTTTCTACGCAGCAAGCTGGAGTGCTGTAGATTCACACCCCGGCCTGCCATTCAGTAACTTGCTGTGTAGGTGAGCACAGCATAATTCCTGTGTCATGTGCCGTGACACCTGTGATAGCGCCTCACTCCACAAGGCAGAGCACTTGCTGTGGTGACATGACATGACATTGTATGGAAGAAAATCACTCACGCATGTTAACGTTGGAAACTCTGCTTATAAACTATTGTTTGCCTTGCAATTACTGCCTTAAAGCCCCTGGGCTCAACATTCCAGGCCAGGCTTTAATATATTTTACCAGCCGTCTTCTCTGGCATTACTTTACCCCACTCTAGTCACACTTGCCCGCACACTTTATTAAGTCTGTTTTTAACCTGTCAGCGAAAACAGCGGTTTCCTACCCATCTGTGCTAGTCTTCACTGTACACAAAATTTAATCTTTGGAGCCTGGGTGATGTTCTACTCCACTGCACCAGAATGACTCAGCCCCAGGTCAGTGGAGTAGTGCCGTGTAGCAGAGCTAATTTTGATTTTGTGTGTAATACAGCTACCCTACAGAACTCTAGCATGATGTGGTATTGTAATAAACTGCAGTAAAGCGGGTATCACCCGCACTCTGCCCTCTGGCCCATCTCTGCTGAGACGCCTTCAGACATTCCACACCCTGAGCAGTTTCAAAGGGCTGCCATTGGGAAAAAATGCATCAAAGAGATGTTTCCTTTTTCCCTTTAGGTGTGGCGCTTTTTCTGCACATGTTCCTGTACGTTTTTTCCAGGATGTGTAATAACATCAGAGTCACGAGCAAAAGATACAGGGCCTGATACGAAGCCCATTGAAGTCAACAGGAGGCTTTGCAATGCCTTCAGTAGGCTTTGATCAGGCCCATTATGCAAAGCCACATTGCTCGTTAACGTGCAGTATTGCCGTGGCTCTGGCTAGGTACTCGGGAGAAGAGAGGAGTTTTACAGAGATCATTGTCCATCTCCAGTGAAGCTGAATAACTGTGACCATGTCTCAGTGACGTTTGTTGTGGAAATGTTGGCTGTTCGTTTTGTACCCTTGGTGAGCCTTGACCAAAATGCCTGTTTTCGCACTGGAAACAGATGAAAATTCATATTTTGCAGCCATCTCTGCTCACTGCGTCCTATTTTTTTTTATTGAAAATAGCCTTGTTTTTGCTGAGAAAAGGGCCCATTTTTTGAGCAAATACTGTACAAAACAGTGAAGGAGTTTTTTTGTGTGCAAGGGGGCAAATGGACCCATTCTTGTCTTCACAATGCACTGCCATAGGGTGGCAACAGCAGCCCTATGGCATCCTCTGCATGTGGTGGGGCCTTGGGCTCCCTGTCAAGTGCATGTCACCTCTGCAGTCTGGCCTACTTCTGTTCTCTAAGAAATGACCCCTCTGAAGTGCCGTACATATAAAATACAGTTTATCCCTGCTCTGCTCTGTTTGTAAGGGATGCTTGAACATGCTCTTGGGGCTGAAACGTCATTGCTGGGTGTTGGGCTATGCCCCCAATTCTTGTGTTTGACATGGATAGTGTGGTGATTTATTAAAAAAGAGGCTGTCTCCAGTGAAGGCTCAGCCACTGCATGTAAAAGCAGCAGAGAATCCTGTGGCACCTTATAGACTAACAGACATTTTGGAGCATGAGCTTTCGTGGGTGAATAAATACCCACTTCGTCAGATGCATGTAGTGGAAATTTCCAGGGGCAGGTATATGTGTATGTAGTAGTGCAGACTGAGGATTATGCTATGTGCAAACAGGTGACCAGAAGGTGTGTCCACAATGCAGAACTGCAGCATAAAGACAACAGCTGAGCCTAAGCCTCCCAATTAATTGTCGCTTGGTCTGAGGATTGTAACTAGCTGAGATGTGGCTTGGAGATTATGCCTCCCACAGGGGAGTGGAGGGATTGCAGGGAGGGTAGGATAGGTGCTGTGCATGAGGACGAAGACTCGGTGCATGGGGGCAGAGGAGGAGAGCCAGCTACAGACTGGGAAGGGAGGTCCCAGAGATTCGTGTCTCTTGCCAGCCACTAGGGATAGCTGCTCCTGACCCTGGCCCGATCGCCACCATTCCTGTCTTCTGTCCAGGCTGGTCCCAGGGGTGTGGCAGACATTCCAAGTCCTGCTCTTGCCTTCATCTCCCCCCGCCACGTGCGTGCAGTTTACAGAGAAGATTGGTTCCCAGAATGATGTGTGTTGGCAGAAATATAGATCAGCCACCACTGTCCCCTGGTTCAGCTGCCCCAGATGCCTCATCCTTCCTGGAGATGGGAGAGAACACCCGAACACACAGGTTTGTGTGCGCTTTGAGCACCACCTTGTCCGCTCAGCTCAGCTCAGCCAACCAGCCTGTCACATTCAATGATAAAATGTTCCAAGTAACCCGCGGAGGCTCGTACACTGTGCTGTTTAACTAGGGAAGGAAAATTCCTTTGGCTTTATGCAGTGCATCTTACTACAGGCTTAAAAAGAAAACCATTCTCGAGCTGGGCAGAACGGTCGTCGTTCCAAGGGCGGGAATTAGTGCATCCCCCTCCGGCATGGCCTGCTGTGGAGGGAGCCCTGCAGTAAAATCTGGAACCAGTACAGCAGCATGCGATGTGAGTTACCATGGAAATGTCTACCGAACGGCTGTCTGGGCGGGGCCTACCACAGCAACAATGCCGTGAGGAAAGCCAGAGCTGACGCGCTCCCTGCACAGCATTGCACAAGGGAACGGAACTGCTATTTGAAACGTACCGGGTTTTGGTCCTAGCTAAACTTTTCGGCTCTGTGATGGAAATGTGGCTTCATCAGCCACTATCACCTCATGTTTGTTGGGGAGGTGAATTCCCCGTTAGTCCTGGGTAGCAGAAGCTGGAGTTTCATGACACAGCCAGCGTGATCTGCACTAGCAGGTAGCACTGGGAGCAGCGTACTCTCAGATGCAAGTCTCCCTCATGCTATTTTCCACATAAAATTACTATGTCAATGATGTATAAAAGGAAGAAAATTGGCTTCAGCGACTCATACAGACTTCAGCATATGTGTGCTCAGTGGATGTCCAGTTCCTTCAGAGACCCTGCCAACTTGCAGCCCCTAGACGTAAAACAAAGCCAGGCTCATTCACATCCGGTCTGGTGGCCACAAGCAGAGCTGGCAGGGACCACACCCTTTTCTTCCATGTACTGCATAGAAATCTGCCTTGGGATTCGAGACTGCTGAGGAATGACTGTACTATTTCAAATTTACATGTGAGTGTGTGTGTGTGTAATAAATCAATGCACGTGGGTGGGTGGGTGTGAGTGCATATCTGTGTGGGTGTTCCATAAATAAATGTTACAAACGAGATTCTGTACATGTTGGAAATGTGTCTAATATAAATCTGTAAACTGGAAGCCATGTTCTGTCATCTGCCAAATATTGAATAAATTAGTCCCATCCCTATGGGGGTCTCTTCTCTGTGATGACCATAGAAAAATATATTTGAGATGTACATGAAACAGCAAAGCTGTTTTAACATGAACTTACTGCTCCAGAATAAAAGCAGCTGCCCATAGTTCACTGTGTCTTTCTGTTAAATACCAGAGCCGGGAGAGTATGCACATCTGTCATGAATACAGGTCAAATGGAACAAACCAGACCTGCTCGTGATAGAGGCGCCTGCAACTCCATACTCATCTGGGAGCTCAGAAAGGGTCAGTGCCTAAAAGACCCTTTCAAGATGCTTCCTTTCCTGGATGATCTCAGGGCTCAGTGTTATTCAATAGTTAGGACCTTACCAGATTCACAGCCATGAAAAATGCATCGTGGACCGTGAAATCTGGTCTCCTCCCATGAAATCTGGCCCTTTGTGTACTTTTATGCTATTCTATACAGGTTTCACAAGGAGACCAGTGTTTCTCAAATCAGGAGTCCTGACCCAAAAGGGGCTCACAGGGTTATTTTAGGGGGGTCACAGAATTGCCACGCTTACTTCTGCGCTGCCTTCAGAGCTTGGCGGCTGGAGAGCAGTGGCTGTGGGCCGAGTGCCCACCTCTGAAGGCAGCACCCCGCCAGCAGCAGCACAGAAGTAAGGGTGGCAATACCATACCGTGCCATCCTTCCTTCTGCGCTGCTGCCTTCGGAGCTGGGTGGCCGGAGAGTGGTGGATGCTGATCAAGGGTCCAGCTCTGAAAGCAGCAGCACAGAAGTAAGGGTGGCAATACCATACCTGCCATTCTTTCTTCTGCGCTGCTGCTGGCAGCAACTCTGCCTTCAGACCTGAGCTCCCAGCCAGCAGCTGCCACTCTCCAGGCACCAGCTCAGCCCAAAAGTAAGGGTAGAAGTACTGCAACCTTCCCTACAATAACCTTGCGACCCCCCCCCCAACTCCTTTTGGGGTCAGGACCCCTACAGTTACTACACTGAAATTTCCTGAAATCATGACATTTATGATTTTTTAAGTCTTATGACTCTGAAATTGACCAAAATGAATCGTGAATTTGGTAGGACCCTATCAATAGTATTTACCCCACAAAAGAGGATGGATTTTAAAGGTCAGCAAACATACTATAGCACAGGGGTTCTCAAACTGGGGGTCAGGACCCCTCGTGGGGTCTTGAGGTTATTACATGGGGGGCCGCAAGCTGTCAGCCTCCACCCTAAACCCTGCTTTGCATTCAGCATTTAGAATGGTTTTTAATTTATAAGGGGGGAGGTCGCACTCAGAGGTTTGCTATGTGAAAGAGGTCACCAGTACAAAAGGTTGAGAACTACTGCTATAGCGTCTAGAGATTTAGGTACATGTGGCCATCACTCCTACTAAAGCCCTTTAAAAACTTTGTACAAGAGCTTGGAAGAAGGGTAGTATTACCACCCTTACCAGTAGGCCAGTGAGTGAGTTAAACTGACCCTACCATAATTTAATTACGGATTCCATAGAGTACCAGTCTGAAATCTATCTGACTCCATACGAGCTAGACATACCAAAATTAAACTACAAGCATACAATTATCTGTAAAGAAGGTGACCAATTTTACTAAACTTTAAGAGTGAATAGTAAGCAGCTCTGTTGCAGTTGTTTAGCATCCTATCTATCCAGGCATTTCTGTCCCTATCCTCATTGTATCTAGGCACCTAGCCATGTTTGCTCCTCACCTGTTGCCCATGCAAAGTACATAAAGATCAGGAATGTCCTGGAACAATGTGTTCTTCAAGTAGTGTCATGTGGGTGCCCTACTTCTGGTGTGCTCATGCCCTTGGCGCCTTATATCAGAGATTTTCGGCAGCACTGCCCGTTTGACCCATGCATGCTCCCTACGCTTTCTCGTGCCCTGCTCCTAGGCTATGTAAGGCAGCTTGGATGAACCATTCTCAGGTCTTTCTCAACGGCCTCAGCCCGAGACGGAGTGTTCGCGTGCCTTACTACCTGAAGGCTACAGTGTAGTCTAGTTACCTTTGTTATATTATGTTCTTTATTTGTTTGTTTTAGTAAGTGTTATGGGGGGATTTCTCTTCATCCCTTTTCCCTTTAAGGAGGGTGGAACCTTCCCCATTCCCCCTTCACAATAACCATTGCCCCAGGGTATGCCAGGCTCTCCAGACTTCAAGAGGTGCATCTCTTGCTGGGAGTCCACTCGGGTTGTTGATGGGCATCAATCCTTCCGGTCAAGCGTAGGGGCCCTTGCAGAAGCAGATGCATCCTGGAGGCAAATACCTGGCTTCAAGAATGGTGTCAGCAGGAGGGCTTCAGCTTCCTTGACCACAGGATGCTGTTCCAGGAAGAAGGACTGATAAGCAGAGATGAGTCCACCTATCAAGCAAGGGAAAGAGCATATTTGGATACAGACTGGCTAACCTAGGGAGGAGGGCTTTAAACTAGGTTCGAAGAAGGGCAGGTGACCAAAGCCCTCAGGTAAGTCAAGAACGTGGAGATCTGGGAGAAGGGTTGGAATTTGGGGGGAGCATGAGCTGTTATAGTAAGGATAAAGGAGAGTCAAGACAGAACTGGGGGGGCAGGGAATCAAATCACTGTCTTAGATGGCTGTATACTAATGCAAGAAGTATGGGGAATAAGCAGAAAAAACTCAAAATGCTAGTAAATAAACACAACTATGACATAGCTGGCATCACAGAGACCTAGTGGGATAATATGCATGACTAGAATATTGATATAGAAAGATATAGCTTGCTCAGAAAGGACTGGCAGGGAAAAAAAGGAGGAGATGTTGCCTTATATAATAAAAATGTGTATGCTTGGCCTGAGGTTGAGATGGAAATAGGAAACAGACTTGTTGAAAGTCTCTGGGTAAGAATGAAAGGGGTAAAAAGGGTGATGTCATGGTAGGGGTCTACTACAGACCACCTAACCAGGAAGAAGAGGTGGATGAGGCTTTTTTTAAACAGCTAACAAAATCATCCAAAGCACAGGACTTGGTGGTGATGGGGGACTTCAGCTACCCAGACATCTGTTGGGAAAATAACACAGCAGGGCACAGATTATCCAGTAAATTCTTGGAATGTATCGGAGACAATTTTTTTATTTCAGAAGGTGGAGACAACTACCAGGGGAGAGGCTGTTATACATTTGATTTTGACAAATAGGGAGGAACTGGTTGAGAACTTGAAAGTGGAAGGCAGCTTGGGTGAAAGTGATCATGAAATGATAGATTTCAGAGTGGTAGCGGAGTTAATCTGTATCATCAAAAACAATGAGGAGTCTTTGTGGCACCTTAGCGGCTAACAAATGTATTCATCTGATGAAGTGGGTTTTAGCCCATGAAAGCTTATGCCCAAATAGATTTGTTAGTCTCTAAGGTGTCACAAGGACTCTTCATTTTTGTTGATATTTTGAAACGATAGAGTTCATGACAAAGTGGGTATTCGCCCAGAAAAGCTCATGCTCCAATAAGTCCGTTAGTCTATAAGGTGCCACAGGACTCTTTGGCGCCTTTTACAGATCCAGACTAACACGGCCACCCCTCTGATACTTGACACTATGATTCTAAGGAATGGTAGGAGGGAGAACAGCAAAATAAAAACAGTGGATATCAAGAAGGTGACTTCAGCAAACTCAGGGAGTTGGTAGGTAAGATCCCATGGGAAACAAATCTAAGCGGAAAAACAATAGAAGACAGTTGGCAGTTTTTCAAAGAGACGCTATTAAGGGCACAAGAGCAAGCTATCCCACTGGGTAGGAAAGATAGGATGTATGGCAAGAGACCACCCTATCTTAACCAGGAGATCTTCAATGATCTAAAAATCAAAATACAGTCCTACAAAAAGTGGAAATAAGTCAGATTACAAAGGATGAATATAAACAAATAACACAACTATGTAGGAACAAAATTAGAAAGGCCAAGGCACATAATGAGATCAAACTAGCTAGAGACATAAAGAGTAACAAGAAAACATTCTCCAAATACATTAGAAGCAAGAGGAAGACCAAGGACAGGGTAGGCCGGTTACTCAATGAGAGGTTTCTGTTTTCTGTTTAGAAATAAAAACAGAAAATGTGGAAATGGCAGAGGTGCTTAATGACGTCTTTGTTTTGGTTTTCACGAAGAAGGTTGGTGGCGATTGGATGTCTAACGTACTGAATGCCAATGAAAATGAGGTAAGATCAGAAGAGGCTAAAATCGGGAAAGAACAAGTTAAAAATTACTTAGACAAATTAGATGTCTCATGGCACAAGGGCCTGATGAAATGCATCCTAGAATACTCAAGGAGTTGACTGAGGAGATTAGCAATTATCTGAGCCATTAGCAATTATCTTTGAGAAGTCATGGAAGACAGAAGAGATTCCAGAAGACTGGAAAAGGGCAAATCTAGTGCCCATCTATAAAAAGGGAAATAAGGACAACCCAGGGAATTACAGACCAGTCAGCTTAACTTTTATACCCAGAAAGATAATGGAGCAAATAATTAAGGAATGAGTTTGCAAACATCGAGAAGATAATGTGATAAGTAACAGCATAGATTTGTCAAAAACAAATTGTGTCAAACCAACCTGCTAGCTTTCTTTGACAGGGTAACAAGCCTTGTGGATGGAGGGAAGTGGTAAACGTGGCATGTCTTGACTTTAGTAAAGCTTTTGATGCTATCTCACATGACTGTCTCATAAGCAAACTAGGGAAATACAACCTAGATAGAGCTACTATAAGGTGGGTGCAAAACTGGTTGGAAAATCATCCTCAGAGAGTATTTATCATTGGTTCACAGCCGTGCTGGAAGGGCATAACGAGTGGGGTCCCACAGGGATCACTTTTGGGTCCGGTTCTGTTCAATATCTTCATCAATGATTTAAATAATGGCATAGAAAGTACACACATAAAGTTTGCAGACGATACCAAGCTGGGAGGGGTTGCAAGTGCTTTGGAGGATAGGATTAAAATTCAAAGTGATCTGGACAAACTGAAGAAATGATCTGAAGTAAATAGGATGAAATTCAATAAGGACAAATGCAAAGTGCTCCATTTAGGAAGGAACAATCACTCCACTCTTGTCACCACTATCTAGGGCTGTTTTGAAAAGGGCGGCCAAGAGATGGACGTCTCTATTCTCCCCTTCTCAGTCCCTGAGCCAATCAGCCCCTCTCCATCTCGCATTCCGACCCACGCACCAAAACACATTGATTTAAACACCAGGGCAGCCTTTTGGCCGGGGCAACACACTCCTCTTTCCATGACGTTCGTGCCAGGATGAACCGTGCTGGCATTTCCCTCTTTCCAATAGCTCCTCCATTGTATTGATGGCTGCTCTGCTGGGACTGAAGTGCTGGGAAACACCTTTAATCTCAACCCCTTTTCATCTGAGCTGAGTTTGCTGCTCAGCAGCAGCAGCAGCACATGATGGTGTAATGTGTAAAATCTCCTCTGAGCTTCACTGAGTATAAAACGTGGATCTTCACAAAGGCCATGGGCCTCATGCTTCCAGCATGAAAAGCTGACCGGGATCCACTTGCTTGTGGCTCACCCAACGAGATCGAAGATGTGGTGGAGGCTTGTGTCTGAGGGGTTACTGCATGTAATGAGCTCTGGGCTATCAAGGGTGCAATGTCCTTGAAATCAATGGGAGATGAGGGTGGTCAGCATGTTCAGGATCAAGCTCCCTCTGAGTAGTTTACATGGAGTAAATTAGGCAAATGAATCTAATCAGGAAAAGCAGGCCATGGATGCAGCAAAAGCAGGACCCGCTTTGGGCTGGGAGCAGAGGCACGCAGCGAATGGGATGGCTGCAGCAGAATAAGGGGATTATTTGCACAGATCCTCTCTTTTTTAAATGGAATTATTAGGGCTGGTTGAAAAGACTTTTTTAATGTTAAAATACTTTTCAACTGGCTTTAGCAAGCAAAATAACCCAATGCAGGGTGTCAGGTCATTTACACACGCCAGGTCCCCCGGGCTGAAGTGGGACAACTTCCCATACTGTCAGTGATGGAGGAAACACCTGGCCTTCAGCCTCATGCCTCCTCCTTGCATTCCTGGGTCATATGGTTGCCTTGTATCTCAGGAACAGCAAGAACAAGGTGGGGAGAACAGTCTGGCTGGAGAAGGGCTCTTACTTAGCCTGGAAGCTCCTTGGGGCAGGTACTGTTTGTTATGCGTTTGTATAGCAGCGAGCACAAGGGGCCCCAAGCTCTGAGTTGGGCCCCTAGTGCTATGGCAATATATATATATTAACGATTATCAGTGACTGTACATCCATACACACGGACTCTCCTGGCCATGCAAACTCACGGGGCACTGGTCATGTGGGTAGTAACAGCCACATTCCTTACTGGTATAAATCTGACCAGGGCTGAGCAAACTCGGCTCTGATCCACAAGTAACAAGCTGCCCAAGGAAGAACTGCAAGAGTGAAGAAAAGTGCTTCATCCACTCTTCCTACAGACCCTTTTTTATACTGACTTTATGAACAGAGGCTCCCCAGTGTTGCAATTAGGTAATGGGAAACGTGTGCATGATGTGATTAGAGAAACTGGAACTCCGGCATCACTTGGGAGGGAGCTAAGAAAGCATATTCAGCATGCATTGCTCTTTGGAGGGCTCATGGCAGGGGAAGCAGGGCTCAGAGATCACCATAGTTAACAAGCCCCAGAACCCTCGACCCTAATGTTTCTGAAGGCAGTTCTGCATTAAGAATTCAGCCCCTCTCCTGTTACATATTTTGAGGCTGGAAGCGCCATGATGAGAAAAACAAGCATCCATCTTGAAACCAGAACCACCTGGGGCTGTGAGCAAGCGTGAGCAAAATTAGTTTCTCCTAATTCTTGAGAAAGGGTCCATGTCTTTCCTCTAATTCTTCTAATCCCTAAAACGAATGAATGGCTGGGCACAGAGAGTTAAATCAGAAGTGCGTGGAATGCCAAGCTGGGGCCAGGAAACACAAGGGATATGGTCAGCATCTGGTGCCCATAAAACTGGATTCCAACTGCCATCGCCCCCCCCCCCCCCTTTTCATGTGACATCTTTTGCAAAGGGAAGGATTTCAAAGCCGCTCAAGGCAGTATTGTGTCTGGGGATCAAAAGTGCAGTCCTGGATGTTTGACGTCAATGGCACTTTTATCAATGACTTCAGTGATTGTTTATATTCCCCTCTAGAGACCTGGGATCAAATCTTGGTCTGTATTACACCTGAAAATTCAATGGGTGCCAGTGAACTAGAACATTTGTTTGATGCTGTTCCAAGCAGCCCCAGTACAGCAGCAGCAGGGGAAGGGGGCAAGATCAAGCATCAGCAGAGAAATGAGTGAAGGGCCCAGAACTGGAAGAGGTGGTCAGGACTGAGGTGCAACTGCAGGGCCAGGAACATGCTCCGGACTAGAATGGAGTGGGGATTCAGATTAAGATTGAAGTGCATTGGCAGGGCTGTGGAGGTGCCCAGGGCTGGAACTGCAAGGGAGGCTGTGACTTTTAGAGAAGTACTAACAGAGCTGGAGCCCAGTGCTGGACAGGCAAGGGCCTGTGGGTCAGGACTGAGGGGCACTGGCAGAGCTGTGAGAGGAGCCCAAGGCTGGACAGGCAGGGGCCAGTGGGTCAGGACTGAGGGGCATCGGCAGAGCTGTGAGAGGAGCCCAAGGCTGGACAGGCAGAGGGTGATGGGTCAGGACTGAGGGGCACTGGCAGAGCTATGAGAGGAGCCCAAGGCTGGTGTGACGTTATTGATATAAACTGGGACCATATAGAACATGGGTTGCAACCGAGGTCCTGTAGTGGCACCAAATCTTATGTAAAGGGGGTCAAATAAGGTGTCTAAGACCAGGTTATGGGTTGCTGGTTATGATTATGCTGTTTGCATGTCTGTATCATTTTGTAGTTGAAGTTATGAGTATGGGCTGTATACTGTCTGTATTTCAAATTTGTGCTGTATTTCTGGGAAAAATCCCAGACAAGTGGGTGTTAGCTCTGCCTAGCCTGCTTGATGGCTCATTAAGGACCATCAGCTACACAATTGACCCACTGAGAGGAGGCAGATACACCTTGTAACTCAACAGGGTGTGCAGGGACTTGCCTATGTGACTCCAGACTCCATGTTGCTGTAATTTTCCACATTAAGAACAAAGAAGTGTTCTTACACCTGGAAGAGCCTGTAGAACGCTAATGCCTCATCTCCATCTGGTCTTCAATCCTGCTTCTTACCTCTGGAGGGACTTTGCTACAAACTGAAGCTCTGGAAGCCTGCACAAAGCGAGAATGACCCATCCCAGCTGGGATGTTCGTCCAGGACGTTGATTTGAACCTGCAGTTACCATCAACTGCTACAAAGCCGGAACTAAAACCTTTTGCCGTACGGTAATGTGAATCCATTTAACCAATCTAACCGCATCTCTATCATTCCTTTGAATAAACCTTAATTCATTCTAAAGATTGCAACCAGCGTGATGGGGTAAAGATCTGATGTGTAATTACCGGGCGGGGATGATCGTGGAAAGAGCAGAACCTTTTCTTTAATGGGTGTGGGTTCAGAACCATCATCCCCAGGACGAAGTGGACTGGCGTGATACGGAGACTGGAAGGTCAAGGAATTGCTTGTGTGACTGTAAGCAAGTGGCAAAACCGTAGGCCTTTTGTCGGAGTGGTTGCCTAAAGTGGAAACCCAGCAGGCTGTAACTGCCCTGTTAAGAAAAAATGTCTGAAGGGCACTTCGCATGGTCCCACCAGAACCCATCGACAGCTTGGACAGGCGGGGGGGGGAGGGTCACTGGCAGAACTGTGCGAGAGGAGCCCAAGGCTGGACAGGCAGGAGATGGTGGGTCAGGACTGAGGGGCACTGGCAGAGCTGGGGAGAAAACCCATGACTGGGACAGCAGTGTGGATGGCTTTAGTATCACTGCTATTTTTCCCTCCAATTCCTGCCCTATTGCAGCATCCTCCAGCAGAAAACAGGATCTCTAACTTCATTTGGAAACACCATCCAGAAGCCAAACTGGCTAGTAAGGGCTTCCAGGGTAGCAGCAGAAAATGCAGTCTCCCACCGCACACTGAAATAATCATCCCCATTGCTTCCACCTGTTGCTCAGTCTGGGCTTTATCCCTCAGTGTGTAAAGTGCCCTCGCTGCCTGTGAAACCTGTGGAAGCTGAGCACCTCTCGGGAATCTCTTCACGTAGAGCAGGACTAGGCACCAAAGGAGTCAAAGACCCAAACCAAACTCTGCTCCTCTCAGAGTGCTGGCCCAAGACCTCCATGTCTGCTCAACAAGCTGGCTTTGGAAAGCAGAGGTTACTCACCGGTCACAGTAACTGGAGTTCTTCAAGATGTGTGTCCCGATGAGTGCTCCACTTCCGGTGTCCTCAGACCCAGATAGGCACTATGCTTCCTCATGCTCTGCTCCAAGGCTATAGAGAGCAGAGCGGGTGAACCACCCTCCTCCTTCTGCACTGCAAAATCCCCAGAGGAAACCCCAAAGCAGAGGGGAGTGAGGGCAGGTAGTGCAGCACCCATACAGACTCACAGCTCAAAGAACTGCAGTTACTGCAGAAGGTGAGCATCCTCTCCTTCTTTGAGCAGTGTCCTATGGGTGCTCCACTTCAGGTTACTACTGAGTAGTACCCTCAGCTGGAGGGCAGGGGGGCTTTGGACTGCACTTCCAACAGCACATCCAATCTAGAAGACTGGTCCACTGCACAATGCTTGGAAAAGGTATGGATGGATGTCCAAGTGGCAGGCTTACAAATGTCCTGAATGTGAACATTCTTAAGTAATACCAGAGATATAGACAGAGATCATGTGAAATGGGCCAAACCCCTAGAAGGAGGTTGTTTCATAGCATAATATCATACAATCAAAAATCCACCAGGGGAGTCTGTGGGTGGAAATTGCTGAACCATCAGACCTAGACCTATCCACAATAGCCACACACAGTCTGGGTGATTTTCTAAATGACTTAATGCTGTTGAAATAAAAGGCTAATGCTCTCCTAATATCCAAATGTGCAAAGTCTCCTCTCTGGACTGATGTGGCTTCAGGAAAAAAATGGGCAGATGGATAACCTAGCTGATGTGAAACTTGGACGACATCCTGGGGAAAAGTTTAGGGCATGGACATAACAAAACTTTGTCCTTGAAAAATACTGTAAATGGTGGGTCCATTAGAGCCCCTATTTCCCCAACCCTTTGAACAAAGGTGATAGCCATCAAAAAGGCAGTCTTCAGAGATAAATTAACAAGGGACGAAGTAGCCATTGGCTCAGAGAGAGGGCCCATAAGGCATCTAAATCCTAAATTCAAATCCCAGATAGGAGTGGGTTCCTTAAATTGGGGAACAGATTCTGTAATCCTCTGAGAAACCTTACAATTTAGGTTAAGCGAAGAGTGAGACTCCCTCCACTGGAGAAAGAAAGGCTGCTCATAGATAACCCTGGTTTTTTAGCTCTAGTTGGTACTCAAGAATGATGAAGAAGGGAGAGTGAGCAGATGGAACACTTCTCTGGACACACCAAAGGCTGAACCTTTCCCGCTTGAGGAGATAAGTGTATCTTCCTGGAATCATTCCTACTGTTCAATGATATCTGTTGTACCTCCTTAGAAGAAGTAGACTCTATTCCCATGAACCATCAAGGAGCCAAGCTTTGAGATCAAGAATCTTCAGGTTGGGGTGAAGAATCCAACCAGCATCTTGGGAAAGAAGATGTGAAATGGATGGAAGGCTGATTGCCTAATAGGCTAGGAGAATCAGGTCAGAATACCATATCTGTCTGGGGCATATTGGGACTATTAATATGATCCAGACTTTGTTGTGCTTGATCTTGTTTCACAGTGACAGCCGTGTTAGTCTGTATCAGCAAAAAGAATGAGGAGTCCTTGTGGCACCTTGGAGACTAACAAATTTATTTAAGCATAAGCTTTCGTGGGCTAAAACCCACTTTATTGGATGCATGCAGTGGAAAATACAATAGGAATATATATATATACACACAGAGAAAACATGAAAAAATGGGTGTTGCCATACCAACTATAACAAGAGTAATCAGTTAAGGTTGGCTATGGTCAGCAGGAGAAAAAAAACTTTTGTAGTGATAATCAGGATGGCCCATTTCCAGCAGCTGACAAGAAGGTGTGAGTAACAGTAGGGGGCATAGTTCTACTTCGTGTAATGGCCCGTCCACTCCCAGGCTTTAATCAAGCCTAATTTAATGGTGTCCCGTCTGCAGATTAATTCCAATTCTGCAGTCTCTCCTTGGAGTCTGTTTTCTGGTTGTACTGTTGCCACGTTTAGGTCTGTAAGTGAGTGACCAGGGAGGCTGAAGTGTTCTCTGACTGGTTTTTGAATGTAATAATTCTTGATGTCTGATTTGTGTCCATTTATTATTTTGCATAGAGACTGTGCATTGGCCAAACTGGACAATGTACAGTCTCTACGCAAAATAATAAATGGACACAAATTAGACATCAAGAATTATAAAAACTCCTGGTCACTCAGTTACAGACCTAAAAGTGGCAATAATACAACAAAAAAACTTCAAAAACAGGCTCCAGTGAGAAACTGCTCAATTGGAATTAATTTGCAAACTGGACACCATTAAATTAGGCTTGAATAAAGACTGGGAGTGGATGGGTGATCCTGAAGTTCAAGGGCTAAAAACCGGTCCCCCAGTTCTAATAATGGAATTACAGCTGCCAGAGTCGCCCCCTGAATTTTTTGTGATTTCATACAATTGTTTAGAAGTCTTAGGTCTAAGATTGATCTCCACCTGCCATTCTTGTTTGGGACCAGAAAGTAGCTGGAGTAAAACACTCCTCCCTCTGTGCTAAACTGGAACCAGTTCTGCAGTTCCTGTTCACAGAAGGGAGTAGACTTCTTGCTTTAAGAGATATTTGTGAGATGGGTCCCTGAAGAGGAGTGTGAAAAGGGAGTGGACATAGAGGAGGAAGATAAAATGGATAAAATACCCCAATCTTATAACCTCCAGCACCCATAGGCGCCGACTCTGTGAGTGCTCCAGGGTTGGAACACCCAAAGGAAAAAAATGGTGGGTACCCCCCCCTCCTCCCCCAAATGCCTCCTGCCCGCCAGTGGTCCCGCCAATCAGCACCTCCCCCTCCCTCAATTTTTTTGCTCTTTTCTGGACTCTCTCCAATTTGTCCACATCCTTTTGAAATGTGGCACTCATAACTGGACACAGTGCTCCAGCTGAGGCCTAATCAGAGTGGAGTAGAGCAGAAGAATTACTGCTCGTGTCTTGCTTACAACACTCCTGCTAATATATCCCAGAATGATGTTCGCTTTTTTTGCAACTGTAAGCAGAGTCAGGATGAGCTCTACCCTGACATCTGGAGGTGAATTATGGCGAGTGTGCAAAAGAATATCAGAGGTTGATTGTGTTTGCATAGGCACACCCACTCTGCCTAGCATAGCCCACGGCAGACTAAAATGGTTACTTTCACAGCTGTGGGATCCCCAATTTCTTTGTTATTGGGGCAGGAGGAATAAAGTGTTGTCACTCTGATTAAGTAAATGAGGAAACTATGAACTGTTTATAATAAAGGGTTTCACTCAACTAATGACACTTGCAGACACGGGAATGGATTCCAACCCAGTGATTGAGAGAGGCTGGGACAGGTATCTGTCCTTGGTGGTGTAGTGCCTTGGGTGAGCACACGATAGCACCAGTTCCACCTACTCTCTCTCCTTTGGATCTATCAGGTGTGGTTTTGTGTTCTCTTAAGAATCTAGATACAGATTCTTGAGCTGAACTCCTTTGGGTAATGGTGCACTGCATGGGGCTCCCCTACGTTGAGCTGAAATCATCAAGCGTGGAATTGCTGAGTGAGAGCACTGAGTACTGTGTGCTACACTAGTAGGGGAGCCTGAAGCTATACTGTGGAGCAGGCAGCTGCAGAGTGGAGTGGAGCAGTTTATGGAGCCACGGAGCAAGTGGATCCGAGCAGTTTGTGGGGATGGCTGGAGCGGATCACGGGACAGCTGGTGGAGCAGAGCAGCTGGCAGTGCGGAGCAGCTGTGGGATGGGTGGAGCGGTCCACGGAGTGAGCGGAGCCGAGCAGTTTGCAAGGATGGCTGGAGCGGATCACGGGATGGCTGGTGGAGCAGAGCAGCTGGAGGAGCGGAGCAGAGCGGAGCAGTTTGTGAGGACGGCTGGAGGAGCAGAGTGGAGTGGCTGGTAGAGCGGAGCAGTTTGTGGAGAAGGCAGAAGCAGAACCCACGGAGAGGTAGGGCAGTTGGCCCCAGACCACGTAAGGTGCCCCTTTCTACCCAGGCTGGCGGGGGTACCTCTGCAGATAGACTCTCGAACTCTGGGGCTGCACTGACCCAGGACATAGACTTTTGGATTGTGGGACTTTGGGACTGTGGGTGATTTGGGGGTTGCTGGACTCTTGGGATATTTGGGGTATTGGACTTTGGAGTCTTGGGGTGATTTGGAGGTTGCTGGACTCGAGCCCAGGGAAAAGGACACAGCCCAGTTTCCTGCGGTGGGTCTTTGCTCACGGTTTGATCTATGAACTCTAGTTGAGGTATTTTCCCAATTTAATGCTTGTTGTTTATCTCATGTAATTAAACCTTTTCTGCTACACCGAGACTCTGTGCTTGCGAGAGGGGAAGTATTGCCTCTTCGAGGCACCCAGGGGTGTGTGTAAGATTTTCCCAGGTCACTGGGTGGGGGCTCGAGCTGGTTTTGCATTACGTTGTAGGGAAGGGGACCCTATGTATTGAACCCAGCCCTTGCTGCTATCAATTCAGCCTGGCAGAAGGGTTACACAACAATGTTACACTGTTGACTCATATTTAGCTTGTGATCCACTATGACCCCCAGGTCCCTTTCTGCAGTATCCTTCCTAGGCAGTCATTTGGGGGTTTCCCATTTCCCAGTGTACAGTCTCGGGCTGACCTGTCATCAGACCAGCTGTCCCACCTGGCTCTGGTCACCAGCTCAACAGGTTCTTCCCTGGAAAATCAACTAACTCATTCTGGAGCAGATTAACTGTAGCCCTGGACTGGGTGAAGAGACCACTTGGGCCAGCCTGGTACCACCTACTGAGCACAAGCTCCAGGCTCATGACTGTCTTGATCCCTCGGCCTCTAGGCCTGCTTGGGCTCCCAGGGGTGTGCAGAGCAGCTGCTGTTGTGGTATAAGATGCGGAAGGTGGCTGCAGTATCAGACAGTCACGGCTCTGTTGCCATGTTGTGTGATTGCTCAGCAGGGCAGAAACAGCCTCACCTTGCTCAGAGACATGCTCATGTAGCTAAGTAGCTGTTGCAGGCGCTGCACTGACAGAACACATGACCAGAACACTACTGGGCAAGTTGCGTGCTGCAGGATGCCTTTGAGTGGGAATATAAGGTGAGTCCTGTGGAACAAAGCTCCTCAGTGAATGGGATTGTCTGGCATGGGTCAAGTCAGGCTGTTTCCATCTCATCTTGTGCTTGCTCAGCTGTATGATCGCACCACGCTGGATCGATGAAGCTGGGAGCTTCCGACGATGGACATTTAGCGGCACATCTTTGTGTCACACCCTCCCACACAAATGCATTTCCTTTTGCCAGGAGGAGCAGGGTGGAGGCTGCAACCTGGCCAGAGAGTGGGAGGCATTCTGATGCCTTGGAGTCTTGCTATCCTGGATAGTTTATAGGGCCAGAAAGAGAACTACTGGTACAGCAGAAGGGGTCCGTAGAGTGCAGCAGACAACATTTTGCTCCACACAGCATGGCCTCACATGTATGGTGCATGCAAGATCACAGTGCATGGAGGAAATCATTATGCTGTACAAAAATGGCATCCTCTGCCCAGCGTGACCTCACACACACCGAACGTATGAGGTCACACTGGGCAGAGGATGCCATTTTGTTCTTCAAAACGACATCCTCCATGCACACTGAGGTCCCAGAAGGAAATAGATCATTAAAATGGGGTCGTGCCACCAGAGAGTTTGGAAACCCTTGTGCTAGCCCCTCTGGGTGTTGCACTAGGTGCCTCAGTTTCCCCACCTAACATGGTGGTGATGATATGGATTCACCTGTGTGTCAGGGGCATTATATGACTGTTTGTAATATGGGCTGGGAGCCTTCGCTCTGTAACAGCGAGGGATGATTGTCCACGTCCTCACTGCTCACATAGTGGAGCTCGAGAGGTGTGCTAATCATGCTGATGATAAATGCCTTGTAATCCATTCCCAGCACTTGTTCCAGCCCCTTACACTGGCTCCCTTGTAACAGTTTTGCGACCTGTAACCAAGATCAATGTTCCCACCAGCCAGCGCATCATGTAGCAAGAATCCCATGCAGGCGCCTTGTGTATTTAATTTTTTTCCTGGCTGAGGTTTGTAGATTGAGGTTTAATAATCTCTATGCCTGGGTCACCGATGTCACGTGCAGCGTGTCGGAGGAGGGGCTTGGGCACGTCAGGAGGGCAGGTGAAGGCTTCCCTAGCAACGCTGGGCTGAGCCACTCTTGGCACAATGAGGGCTTAGACCCCAGGAACCACACTGCTCCAGAGCTGCAGCGGGACAGCCACGAGACACTGGTGTCATGTGATGACAGACACCTCCAGGATTTCAAGCAAATTTAGTAGGAAAGCCTTAGGGACCAAGAAGAGACCCAGTAAATCACCCAGTCCCTCTCCCTGCCAGCGAGCAACGGGACTTCTGTGAGAGGTGACTCCCCCAGCCACAGCTATGTCTGCTGGGAGCAATGGGCCCCCAGTCCTTCCCTGAGAGATGAGCCCCCTTCCCCAGCCAAACCCATCTCCCTGCTGGAGAGTCTCCCCTGAGAGTTGGTCAGGGTTATTCCCTCCTTTCAGATGTAATCCTGCAGACACTTTGCTGGGGTTCATGCAGAGCGCTGGGCCCTGTATTTCTTCCCACTCTAATAGTGCAAGTGTATCCTGTCAGTCACCCCCTAAGTGCTACCCCTGACCAGTCAGCTCTAAGACTGTGACACAGACCCTGCCCCAGGACATGTGCAGAGAGACACAGGTGGATCTTCCGGTGGTGACACAGACCCTGCCACCGGGCACGTGCAGAGAGAGACAGGTGGATCTTCCAGTGGTAACACAGACCCTGCCCCAGGGCATGTGCAGAGGGACACAGGTGGATCTTCTGGTGGTGACACAGACCCTGCCCCTGGGCATGTGCAGAGGGACACAAGTGGATCTTTCAGTGGTATCTCCTCCTCTTGCCTTGACCTATCACTACTGGGAAGGGCCTGGAAATTACACCCCTGATGTCTCCTGAGATCCTGCCCTAGGGGCCTGCAACATACATGTTGGTTTTTACTTCCAGGGGTGAGACAACCCCCTGATTCCTTCTGTTCCCTGACCAAGCTCCCCTCTGCCAAGCAGTCTTGATCCTCATAGCCCTGCTCTGGAACGTGAGCCAAACACTGGGTGTCTTGTGGGCTGTGAGACCACCAAGCCCCAGACCAAGCAGAGAGGGTGTCAAGGCCAGAAAGCTGGTCTTTACTGGCTGTTCCAGAAGCCATCAAGATATGTAAGAGGCCATAAAACCAGACACTCATAGGGTTAGTAGGGTCATCAAGGGTCATCTAGTCTAACCCCCCCAGCCCAGATGCAGGATTTGTTGTGTCTACCCATCCCAGACAGATGGCTCCAGCCTCCTTTTCAAAAACCCCCAGTGAAGGATCTTCCACTAGGCAGTTTGTTTAAGGAGCACATTTCCAGAATCAAGGCAACATGGAGAGGAAAGGTGATTCCTCAATGCCCCCATAACAACTACTACATTCATTTTAGCGCCAACAGTGCAAAGCATTACGTCAGCAACAGTTCTGAAGGGGGGGCCGGGGAGGTCAAGTGGCGCCCTCTGCCCAGCGACTGGTGGAGACACCAAGGACCCCTACCGGGAGACCCGAACCATCATGAGACCGTCTGACTAATATGATGCCCACCATCTGTCTGAACCTATGGAGGAGGAGGAGACCTTGGATGAGGCCAGGGAATCTCCATCAACCAATTTGACCCATGGAGCCAAGTCGCAGGTAAATAGAGCATACAATATTGAGGGGGCTCTAACCCCACCTATACATACAATATGATGGGGGCTAATTTAGCTACAACGAGTCAGGAAAAAGATCTTGGCGTCATTGTGGACAGTCCTCTGAAGATGTCCACGCAGTGTGCAGAGGCAGTCAAAAAAGCAAACAGGATGTTAGGAATCATTAGAAAGGGAATAGAGAATAAGACAGAGAATATCTTATTGCCCTTATTAATTTCCATGGCATGGCCACATCTCAATACTGTGATATACAGATGTGTCTCCTCACCTCAGAAGAGATTCTAGCATTAGAAGTTCAGAAAGGGCAACTAAAAATGATTGGGTTTGGGAGGGTCCCATTGAGGAGAGATTTAAAGAGGTAGCCTCTTCAGCTTGGAAAAGAGGTAGACTAAGGGGATATGATAGAGGTCTATAAAATCATGAGTGGTGTGGAGAAAGTGGATAGGCAGTTATTTACTTATCCCATATTACACAGAACTAGGTACCAATGAAATTAATAGGCGCAGGTTTAAAACAATAAAGGAAGTTGTTTCTTCACACAGCGGCCAGTCAACTTGTGGAACGTCCTTGCCTGAGTGAGGTTGTGTAGGCTGGGACTGTAACGCATTTAAAGGGAACTGGATAAATATGTGCTAAGTCCATAAGATGGCTAGTTGCCAGAATGGGTATGGAATGGTGGTCCCTGCCTCTATTTGTCCGAGGATGGAGATGGATGGCAGGACAGAGATCACTTGATCATTGCCTGTTAGCTTCACTCCCTCTGAGGCACCTGGCGTTGGCCACTGCCGGTAGACAGATACTGAGCTAGATGGACCTTTGGTCTAACCCAGTACGGCCGTTCTTATGTTCTTATGGGCAAGAGGTACTGAGGGCTAGAAACCTTGCTGTGTAAATCTAACACAGGATGCTGACCAGAGTTTCTTTTCTGAAAACCTCTCAACAGCTAGACGACTCCTTTCTAGAGACCCTTGAGAACCTACACATCGGTAGTCCTGTGAGGAAGACTTTGTCTTGCATCAGGTGTTTTTGTTCATGCCTGAGACATGGAGCTCAAGAGAACACACTGAGTAAGAACAAACTGAAGACAGCACCAGCCCAGAATCAGTAATAGCAGCACCCTGATGTCCTTAGACTGCTGTAAAAATGTTGTGTTCCACTGTACGGTTAATAAATTTTATTGTGACTGTGACCCAGCTATACTCACATTAGCAGGCATCCTTACAGCTACCAGTCACATCTCCACAGAAGGCTCTGCTAAAGAAAATGTATTCCCTGGAAATATAGGGAACTTTGGCAGGGGAAGTGAACCCTTATTTCCAAGCAGCCAGAAAACATGGTGAAGCGTTGAATAGAAGCCAGGTAACAACCCAGCTTCCAGACCAGGATGTGCACACTTTACACAAACTGCCAGAAATCCATTTTAAAAGAAAGAAGACTCTTGTTTCACAGGTGAATACACAATGGTTGGCAGATCTGGCAAATAGGCACAGTGGTTTTAAATACATCTTAACAGTGACAGATATTCTGGCCAAATATGGCTGGGCCTTAGTACTAAAAGACAAGACAAGAGATCAACTATCTACGGCCTTTAAAACTATTTTTTACGAGTGGCGCATGCCCAAAGAATTACAGTATGATTGAGGGAAAGAATTTTTAAACAAGCATTTTATCAGTTTGTGAAGGCAGCATAGATTCACCATTTTGTTATTAATGATGAAGTCAAGGCATGGACTGTGAAGCATTTTAACAGAACTTTAATAACTAAGCTGTAGAAGTATTTTATGGCCCATAACACCTTTCTCTACATCAGTGTGTTACCAGAGTTTATAAAGCGTTACAACCAAAGCCTTGACAGAACTATCCGTACCAACCAATGTAAGGGGCTGGAACAAGTGCTGGGAATGGATTTCATGTCCCATTACAAGGCATTTATCATCAGCATGATTAGCACACCTCTCGAGTTCCGGTATGTGAGAGGTGAGGGAGTGGACAATCATCCCTGGCTCTTACAGAGCGAAGGCTCCCAGCCCATATTACAAACAGTCATATAGCGCTCCTGACACACAAGTGAGTCCATATCATCATCACCATGGGGAAACTGAGGCACCCAGTGCAACACCCAGAGCGGCTAGCACAGGGGTTCCCAATTTTATTGACATCATGACTCCATTTTAATGAACTATTTCCTCCTGGGACCTCAGAGTGTATGGAGGATATCATTTTGAAGATTAAAATGGCGTCCTCTGCCCACCGTGACCTCATACGTTCAGTGTGTGTGAGGTCATGCTGGGCGGAACATGCTGTTTTGTACAGCAAAATGATGTTCTCTGTGCATTGTGACCTTGCACACACCATACATGTGAAGTCACACTGTGTGGAGCAAAATGGTGTCTGCTGCACATTGGCTTGAACATCACAATACCGATAGTTAAAGCCCTGACTCTTCCAAGGGCTGGGGAGATGGAGTTAGTGGGAATACACACCCACACAGCTAGAACAGCACCCCTGAGGCCATCCCTTTAAAATCAGCTGGGGAGCTAAGAACTGGAGTTTCTCGCTACGCCCCAGCTGTTAGCACCCAAACCGAATGACTGGATCATTTGAAGCGACTGTGTCTAGCCAGTTGAAACTGCTTGAGGGGGCCACAAACGTACGATCCCGTGAGTAGAAAAGTTACAATTAAATCCTCTGATGTGCTTTTGCCTGTTCTGCTCTTGGGGGGTAGCAAGGATTGGGGGGTCGGGGAGAGGTTGTTCCCTAATCACAGTGCCAAAAATACTCTCAGATACAGCGCCAAAAATATCTGTGTCTAGAAAAATTGGAGGAGGTCATTTTATATAGATACAGATATCAGACAATACCAGGGGGACTGGGGACTTTCCCACCAGTGGGTCCCTGTGGGCAGAAGGAACAATCAGATTGTCATCATGGCATATGACAAACCGTGTTACGTCCCAGTGAGTAAATACCACGTCCGTAGCATCCCCACTGAAATAACGACAGACCAGAACGGACACATCTTGGCAAGGCACCTCTGCTCCTGGAGAGAGTGGGGATTTTCAAAAGCAAAACACAAGGGAGACCCTACTAATTACAGGGACCCCTCGCTACACAAAAACTATCACACATCCCAGGCGGGCTGTGGTCTCCTCCTCACCCTTATCATGGGGCCCCCGTGATGTATGGGGCTGGTATGGGGGCAATAGGCCACAGCCTCTTTGGAAAAGTCATAGCACTTATGAGAAGGGGCTAGAACATATTAAACCCCTGGAACAGCCTCCACTGGCATGTTTTACAAAGGGGGAGAGGGGATGTGTGTTTATATATAAAATATAGCAGGGTTTGGCTTTATTTTAAACACAAGGCTTTTGGTTCCATCCGCTTCTCCACGAACCCTTTCCACTGTTTGCTGTGAAAGAGGCGTCTTTCCCCACAGACCCAGCAGTGGTGGTCTCACACCACGATTTCAGTTAAAAGACATAACTGAACTCCCTGGAGAGCATTAGTGGGGGCCCTTCAGATACCAGCGTAGTTAAGGCCGACCCAGGGCTTTTAACAGAAACCCAGGAAGAAAGAAAGGCCTGGTGAGGGGGTGCCCAGCTCCCACAAGCCCAGAAGGGGTTAAGGTGGCTAGCTGGGCCAATTAACTACCCAGGCTGCACCTGGAGGATGACCCAGGGAACAGGGATTCATTAGAGAGTGGCTGAGCGCCTCAGGAACAGGAGTGGCCTGTATATAGCCCAGGGGCTGTGAGCTGCTGGGGGCTGCAGGGAAGTAGGTGCAGTCACTCCCTGGGGGAAAGGCGGGGTGCTTGGGGCCACAGATGTGAGAGCCCTTCAGTTGGGGGCTGGCCAGTCCAGAGAAGGTGGGAAGCCAGAAGGCAGGTGAGGCTCAGGGGAAAGGCAGCGAAGTCTAGGATAGTGCAGCTCCTGGCTGCTGACTAGAGAGTCCCTGAGCTGGGACTCAGAGTAGGGGGTGGGCCCAGGTTCCCCTGCCAGACCCTGGGAAGGGGCACAGACCAGACAGTGGACAGCAGCCTGCCTGGGACAGTTTGCTGAAAAAGACTCTGATACCCCAGAAGGGGAGAACCATAGTGAATTGGCCAGAGGGCTGCAGCACGAAGAGGAAGCTGCAGCTCCTAGACTGAGAGAGGAGAGCAGGTGGAGAGACAACCAGAAGATGGTGCAGCACCTGGAGGGAGCTGATCGCCAGAGCAGCCAGGAAGAGGTGGCCTTAGCGGTGAGTGGACACCATAACAGATCTTTTCAATAAATATTGTATTTAGCTACCAAGTTTGTTGTATTTTACAATCCCAGGTTAGTCCCTCTCCAGACTTTCCATAATGCTTTTAGATTTCTTGCAAACAGGTGTTTTTTCACACAGGGTTTTGTAACTCTCTTGTATGGAATATATAGTCAATAAAAACCATTAGGCATTTAGCTGTTAGTTTGACTGTCTTGTTTGAAGCACCACCAGTGTCTTTAAAGCTTTGCATAGCATTTAGCAATGCCACCCCCTGAGCTAAATTGATTCAGCACAGGCATTTCATTGCATATGCTAATGCAACAGCTGCATTTAATAGCCTTTCTAGCCACAGTTCAGTGCTGAGACCCCAGAGTTTGTGGTTTATCTCCTTAGCAGTCCAGTTCTCACAGTCATGCTGCTGTGAGCCTGGCATGTCTCGAACACGCCCATTAGGCATCAGAAAGCTGCTTTCTAAGGCCTGGGGTCCACACCTAAAACGTGGGCTGATCTAGCTGCCTTGCTCAGCATGGTGAAAAATGTCAAGCCCTGTGCAGTGTGGTTAGATCAACCGAACCCCCACTGTAGATGATCAATGGAAGAATTCGTCCTTCAACCAAACTACCGCCTCTGAGAGGTGCATTAACTGCATCGAGGGGAAAGCCCCTTCCATTGCTCCAGTGAATGTTTATGCTCCAGAGGTGTGGGTGTAGCTGTTCTGCTGTAGCACTTGTAGAGGAGACGTACCCTAAGACCACGCACCTCTTTCATGGTTCTGGAATGATACAGTCCTAGCTCCATTCCCAGCGCTCTCCTTAGAGAGGTACACTCCTCCTCCGCTTCCCGCGGCAATTTCTTGAGCACCCTGTCTCGGTGATTAGCAAAAACATCTTGGGCCTGTTTCAGCAACGTCTGGTGATCTAATGCTGTTCAGGCTCTCTGAAGTCTCTAGAAAGATGTTGTCCAGCCGTTGAGAGATTTTCAGAAAAGAAACACTAGTAAGCACCTGTTTTCGGTTTACACAGGCCAGGACAGGTCTAACCCCCAATACCGCCTCAATATTTTATACCTTGTTTACCTGAGATTTGGTTGTGTGGGTCAAATCATTTGATGGAGACTCCCCAGTCTCATCGGAGGCCTCCTCCTTCGTGGGGTCAGACAAATGGGAGGCGTCACATTCGTCAGATTGTCTCATTATCGCTCACGTCTCCCAGTAGGGTTCTGGCGTCCCCAGAAGCGCCTGGGCCAGACAGCTCCCCTTGACCTCCCTCGCCCCCCTCCGCAGAACTGTTGCTGACCTTGCCCGTTCTTGCAGGTGCCCAAGCATCATCAGAGTAAAACCAATGCTGTAGTTGCCATGGGGGTGATGAAGGAGTCCACATTTCCTCTCCACTTTTCCTCTAGTTCTGAAAATATGCTCTTCAAACAACATGGCCTCTTTCATACCTCAAGGGCTCTGGGAACAGTGCTACCAAACAGCCAACGGCTAAGCAGCAGAGACCAGATTTCTGGCCTAGACGCCCTCCCTGCTTGGTCTGGGGCTTAGCAGTCCCACAGCCCACAAGGCCCTGAGTGGTTGACACATGCTCCAGAGCAGGCCTATATCAAGACTTGCTGCTGGAGGAGAACTCAGGCAGGGGGAAGAAGGGATCAGGGAGGGGGAATTGGCTCACTCCCAGAAATAAAAACAAACACCTATCTCAGACCCCTGAGGGGAGGTCTCAGGAGACATCAGGGTGTGATTTCTGGGCCCTTGAGTTACAGGATACTATTCATCTATTCCTTCTACTTATCTCTGTCTCCCCTCAAATAGCTTCTTTCTCCCCAGATGCTCCCTACAGATACCATCGCCTCTGCTCCCCACGTCCATCCCGTCTGCAGTCACTTATCCGCCCTAGGCCGTGAGAGCCAAACTCTCCTTTGCTCTAATGTCACTGAGTGCAGTGGAGCTCCGGTGGCAGAAGGCTTGTCCCCAGGCTTTTCAGGCCAGTGGCCTGTGTCTATGCAGCAGCCAGTATTGGGCCTGTTAGGAGACCTGCTGACACCCCTTTGAAAGGGCCATTTGGTGCAGGTCCTGGCAAGTGCCCCAACATCTCAGTGACAGGCTTGTTGCAGCCCAGAAAGGCTCTGATATTTCACAGAAGCATGTGGATGTAGGGGGAGGTATCAGCCTGGACCCCGTAGCTGAGGCCTGCCCAGCTCCCCAAATGGCTGCTGTAGCCATTGTTTGGAAGGGATGTCTGCACTCCTTTTCTGCTGAGCCAGCAGCAGGGATGGTGTTTCTGGTTCTCATTAGCAACCCTGGGAAACAGGTTCCTGCCTTTTGCTTGCTTGGACTGGCCAGACCTGAAACAGCAGGGGCTCCACACACCCGCAAATGGGAAAGGTTAATAGGGTAAATCAATAGTAATCTGCAGGGATTTCTGTCCAGTCTTCCACAGTGACGGTCTTATACCAACTCTCCCCACACCCCGGGAGTAGAGGGGCCACCTGGGATCTGTGTGGAGGGAGAACAGCGCCCCGTGAAAGTGGCACACCTCAGGCCAGGAAGCAGCATGTGTGGGCACAGACTGAGTTAAGCCACACTCGAGTCAGGGCGAAGCAATGGGGGGGTGGGGAGGGAGAGGTAAGCAGGGGGTCACTTCCCGTAGGGGTGAGAAGGGCCCTTTATAACAGGCTGAAGTAACAACGGAGATGGGGCAGCGCTGAGCGGGTGCTGTGCTGCACTGCAGGAGGCAGGTTAGTGACTCAACAGGGGGCGCTGTCCCCTTGGACTCAGCGCTGACCCCAATGCCCCTGTCCAGTGCTCTACAATGGAGCTGTCAGCTGGGGAGAAGACAGATGGTCTGGTAATCACACCCCTACACCCCTTCCTCCTGCAGGACATCACTAGGTGTATCCCTCCCTTCCCCGCACACACACACCTGCAGGGCTCACACTGCTGCATGTGGGGCTCTGCTGAGCTGACAGACCTGACCAGGAATAGAAGGAACTGCTGAGTGCTGCTCTGCCGGAGTCTTCCCTGGGGAAGTGGTTAGTAGCCTATGCCGGGTCCCCAGAGACGGCCGTAGTGTCCCCCTTTAACTGTGCCAGCCTGGGGCGATGCCCTAGAACTGAGAACATCACATTCCCAGGGTTAGAAAATAAAGACCCCTGGCTATTCTGAGAAGCATGGGGCCAGTAACCTTGTTGTCCCAGCCTCATCCCAGGGCACCCGGCTTCCGGCACTGGCACCTGGCATCTCAGCCACAGCTGGGGTCACTCAGATCTCGTACTGCATGAAATGTCTGCCTCTGAGCTTTTTGAACCAGCTCTAGCAAAATCCTTTTGAGTAGTGTTGCTGCAGGACTGTGAAGTGGCTGCTGCGTCCCACCCAGGGCCGGCGCTTCCATTTAGGCAACCTAGGCGGTTGCCTAGGGCACCAGGATTTGGGATGGTAGCATTTTGCTGACCTTGGCAGCAATTCGGCGGCGGGGGGTCCTTCTGCGCTCTGGGTTGTTGTAGCAATGCTGCAACGGTCCTTCACTCGCTCTGGGACACGCCGCGAAGTGCCCGAAGACGACGGGAGATGCGGACGGACCCTTCCCCTCCTCCCCCCCCCCGCAGCAGAATTGCCGCCAACGACCGGGAGTGCAGAAAGACCCCCGCCTAGGGCGCCAAAAACCCTGGCACCGCTCCTGGTCCCACCCCAGAGCTGGCTGTGTTTCAGTGCAGGGGGAACTGAGTAGCTTGGGAATTAAACTGATGTGCTTTGGGGTTTTCAGAAGCGCTCAGCGATGGCCTACCTCTGACCTCATTGAAGTCACTGGAACCTTGTCTTAACTCCAGCTGTGAACTTGCCTTTCCTCCTAATGAATAATTAGCCTGGGTGGGGCTTTTACTATTGATGTCAGGAGAGCAGCATTAGGCCATTCTCCTCCTTTGAGATCTGTCCGGACAATGTTCCTTTGAGAGCAGCTCCACGTGGTCTCTCTAGGCTGAGTCTGCCCCAGTGCCTGGGGATTATCTTTGAAGGAAAAATCCATTCGATTTCTCCAGATCTATTTAACTGAGCCCATGAGGTCTGGCAGCGAGAACCCCCTGGCCATCTCTGCTCTTACTGCCCCAGCTTCTCCAAGCTTCCGCTAGCTGAGGTCCTGGGTGACGGTAGGTCCAGGAGTCCTAGGGTCTGACTTTTAACAACTGACCCCATGATTTCCCTCCGAGAGGGGGCAGGAATCAGGGCTCCACAGCAAGTTGCTCGCAAGCTGGATTTGGTGATGAGGGGCTGAGCACAGCCCAGGCACACAGGCAGCTCTGGGGGCTTGAGTTGTCCCCATGGGTCCCAGTGAAACCACCCACAAGCAGCTTCATTGCAGCCAAGGCACCGTGTTCAAAATGAGTAAGAGGAACGCAGCATCTGATTAAGCTGTGGGACTCACTGCCACATTATTTTCTGAGGCAAATAGCCTGGTCAGGCTAAAAGAGTGGCTCAATGCTAACATGAATAAGGACAATATCTAGTTTCACTAGCAACGCAACAAATAACGAGAACTATCACTGCTCATGCTTCAGGGTACAAGCAGCTCACCAGCTGGGGGCCAGAAATTTCTCCCGGGGGTTGTATGGCCCTTTTGGGAAGCATCCCGCAAAGCAGGGGGATTAGTGGCTATTGTCTTGTGTTTTATTACCTTGGCCCTGGCACTGCTCTGCTGTCCATGGAGGCTGGTGGAATGGGGTCAGTGGTTCTTGCAAAGATTTTATTATTCACCTTGCCCCTGGGGAGGAGAGCAGCCCCTGTGTGGTGATTAGTCCCCTCCTCGTGTGGACAGATACCATGCGAAGCTCTGCTGGCTGCTGTAACAGAGTAATTTGCTTTTCTACTGCAAACTCCATGGGGAGGGTTCCCTGAGCCCCACCATCTGCACAGCCCAGTAATGACTCACTCTTCCTGTGGGGCTCCAGGGGAGTGGTGAGGCATGTGAGAGCTGGAAAACTGGGCTGAACTGAGAGGGGCTGGGCTGAGAACTAGAAACAGCCCGGATCACCCAGCTCCTGTCTTCATTACATGCCATGTTTCCAGCATCGTTATTCCAGCCGCACCTACAGGCTCTGACCAAGATCAGGACTGGCCCCTTACCCCATTGGGCCTAGGGTTGCCAGGTTTTTGATTGGAAAGTCTGGTTGAAAGGGATCACATGTACTGACTGGACACCAAAAGTCCAGTTATCACGGGTGTGGGGGGCAAGGGAGGAGGCACTGGGTAATTGCCCCACGCCAGCTCCTGCTCAGCTGAGGCCACCTCCTACCTGCATCAGGAGGCCAGAGGTCCCATCTGCCATGTGAGCTGGAGCTACCTGAGCAGGGCAGAGCTAAGGGGAGCAGGGGCCTGAGCTGGAGCTGGAGCTGTCCAGAGCGGGTGCAGGGAGCAGCTGAGGAGAGCAAGGGGGACCCTGGGCAGCAGGCCCAGTGCCAAGAGATGCCCCCAGCCAAGAGGCCCTGCAGGCCAGACTTGGGGGGCAGGATCGTAACCCCCACAGGGGGCTGACACTGAGCAGAAGGGTCCTGCTACCTAAAGCCTGAAGGCATGTGGCCACTGCCAGAGCAAGTGTCTGACCCGCCGCATCCCTGCAACACAGCCAGGGCCTGGGCAGGGGCCTGGCACACGTGAGGAGCAGACTGTGAACTGCCCTGACATTCCAGAGACGCTGTTTGGGGCTCCCCTGTGCCACAGAGCGGGGTGATGGGTTTTCCTTTCACCTTTCCCATTTTCTCCTTATGTTTTAAATTGGTTGCTGTTTAATACATTCTATTTGCTTGAGCTACATGCAGTGATCAGTGGGTCGGGGAAGCAGCCAGAGTAGAGAGAGCACGCTGGTGTGGTTGAGGGTTGAGACCCAGGAATCCTGGGCCCAGCCCTGTCAGGGTTACGAGGACTCTGCCACCCAGGAGAGTGGAAGGGGAGCCCTTGAGGCCAGGCAAGCCTCTGGGTAAAGGGAGTGGGAGCGAGGACTCCGATCCTTTCGCTAGCCCATTTCACCGGGGTAGTGTATAAGCCAGGAAAGTTCCCCACAATAGCGGGACCTTTCCCCCACTTATAGAAAGTTGCCAGTTTTGGTTGAATGTGTTCCTGGAGGTTTCCTCACATGACAAAATCTAATTAAAGATTAATCTGTAATTTCTGGAGACGCCAGGACTATCCTGGAGGGCTGGCAGCACCCGCCTTGCCTCGGAGTGTGTAATCTCAAAAGGCCTGGCAGACAACTGGGGGATCATTCGCTCTATTTTACAGCAGTGGATCTGAGACCCCAAGAGATGAGTAGACACCACCCAGCATCCCCTGCTGCCCCACCACCCACAAAGGCTGTGAAAAAAGATTTCAACGGAGCTGAGCATGTCTGAAATATCTGGGGTCCTGAGTGACTTGCCACAGGTCCCACTGAGCCAGGGATTGAAGCCAAGTTTCCAGCATGCCAGTGCAGTGCCCTTGCTGTGAGGCTAGCAGCCCTCCACTAGCCAGCAGGGCCTGGACTCGGCACATGCAGCAGCTAACCAGGGACCTCCAGGTGCTAGTTTAAGGGACAGGTAGCTACAGCACAAAATCTAGCACTGAATGGGCCGTGCTGGCTGACCTTCCATCTCATCCCTGCAGGGCTAGGGACACGCACGTTGGTGTGAGGTGGTGAAGGGGCAGCTGTGTGTGCTGCTTTGAGCAGTGAGGCCACCAGTCCTCAGGGTTCTCAGTCCAGTCCCTTGCTCCAGCCCTGAGTTTGCTGCACTGCCAAGAGCCTCAGATCCGGCCTCCCTTGCTCTGAGCTTCCTGAGCAGCACGCTTGGTTTGTCACCCATCCGGCTGCAGCCAGTTCTGGGAGGCCCTGCCGCAGCTTGAGGTTTCAGGGGAGAAGTGTTGTCTCAGAGACCATCTCCTGGAGCCGAGGGCAATGCATCTTTCAGGATGACAAGACCTGGTACTTCCCACAGGCTGATCTAGAGACTCCAGGACTCTCTGAACCAAGGGACCATTTTTCTGCCTGCTCCCAGTGACCAAGGAAGAGCGAGAAATAGCTATCTGGCCACCCAGGCAGAGGATGTTTTCTGGAGCCCAGTTCTGGTTCCGATTCTACTCTCGTGTCCATTGACTATAGTGAATGACTCCTGAGTCGCACCAAGTCCTTGCTAGCTTATCTTCCAAGGGGATTTTCTGCATGGCCTCATGGCCCCAAAACACTGATGGCCCAGGAGCTTTGCCAGAGCAAGGGCCCCGGGGTTTCCATTTGCTCTGTGTTCTCTCACCTGCTTGGTGTCTGTGTCTGCACAGTGGAATGGGGAGTGCAGAGAGTTCCTGGGATTTTCGCCATCCGCAGCCCCTTTAATGACAAACTGAGACCACCTCTCCCCCAGCTGTGCCTGCCAAAGTGCCTTTGTTCCCGTAATGCCTCACCGAGCTCTTTCCTCTGCAGGATTCACTCCTGTATGCTTCCTACCAGGCTGAAGCCCTCGTGGTCACTGGCATGTGCCCTGCTCCCCATTCTGGGAGGCACCAGTTCCCCTCTGTCCTCCAGGCCTAGCCACCCGACTCTATTCTGTGCACTCAGGGGGCTCCAGGGAGCACGGGGAGGGGGTGGCTGGGGGCTACGACGAGGGTCCCACTTCATGGGAGGTGCCAGTTCTGTTCTGTCTCAGCTGCCATGTGTCTGTCTTTGGCACTGGAGGGGAGGGCTTTGCCTGGCAGTGAGCCGAGGGGTCCTGCAGGGCCGAGAGAGATGTCAGTAAAGGCAGCAGACCCCGGGAGAGAATGGGGTCATTTCCAGTGTGGTTCCTTTGGTGGCTGCAGCTGTATTTTTCAGACTCTGCTATTCACCCCACCCCCTCGCTGGCGCATCACGTCCCTCCCCCTAGCCCCATTGCAGCTGATGGCAGGAAACGTTCGTCAGTAGAAGCCTTTTCCATGTTAATCAGCCTGCTCATGCCTGGTGCAGTCCCTGCTGCCTCAGTCACATGTGCCCCCTTTCAGGATCTCTCCAGCTCTGGATCCCTGGCGAAGGTACGTGAGGGCCGGAGGCAGCCAGACATCCGCTGGGCCACTAGATGGCAATGAATATTGTGTCCTTTGTTAAAGTGCAGCAGCAGCAGTCCGGGAGATGGCTCCTGAAAATTAACCACTTCCTCTCAGCTGATTGGAGCTGCCCGCAGAGGGAGAGCCCCAGAGCCACCACTCCCAGGCCAGCGTGGGAGCTCCCAGCAGTCCACTCCAGAGAGGTGGCTATTGGCAGCTGAGAGCTGTGACTTGGGGCAGCGGGACCAGTGAAGCCAGCCAGATGGGGCTTGTGTGCTCCTCAGAACACTGGGGCATGAGAGGGGCCTTGGCAGGCAGCAGAGGCTAGTGGTTAGATTACAGGACTGGGCGCTGGTCCCAGCTCCATTGCGTACATGCTTGGGAGCCTTGGTAGCAAGCAGGGGCGGCTCCAGGCACCAGCACGCCAAGCGCATGCATGGGGTGGCAAGCCAATGGGGGAGCTCTGCCGGCGCTGTGAGGGCGGCAGGCAGGCTACCTTCAGCGGCATGCCCGCGGAGGGTCCTCTGCTCCCGCGGCTTCGGTGTGCTTGGGGTGGCAAAATGCCTAGAGCTGCCCCTGGTAGCTAGACAGGCCTTGCTCCCCCTCAGACCTCCCCAGGGGTCTAACCACCTCCCCCTTGTGAGAGGAGACCCAGCACCACTGGCCTGTCTGGGGGCCTGTCTGCACTGCAGGCCATGGTGTGTGGGGAGTGGGTTGGGTGCAATCACGTGCTGGCCTTGCATGGGTCGGCCCCTTGTGCCAGGCCAGGCCCAGCTGTGTGAGAACACGATCCCCAGCCCTGTGCAGGAGGGCACACAGGTTCTGGGGCGTCAGGCATGGAGGGAGGGACCCCAGGGTGAAGCGCAGTCTCCAAAGTGAACGGGTGCCCAAGGGCCCACCCAGGAGCAGGCATGCAGGCCGAGCGAAGCGCACACAGCATTGTGGGGCTCCCTGCCACCATGCTGCCAGGTTTTACTCCAAGTGGCTTCATGGAGCTGCCAGGATGGGGCACTTTCAGGGTAAAATGGAGCTTTCCCCCTCAGCTGAACTCTGGAGGGTGGGTGTGTCTCAGAGGTTGGGCACTCTCTGCAGCCCAGATCCCTCTCTCAGCTCTGCTGCTCCTTGCAAAGCCTGCAGGCCCCGAAGAGATGGCTGAACTCAGCCTCCTGCCCCACTAATAACCGTCTGAGATGTGCCGCGGCGGGAAGGGAAGCCAGAAGTGGGACATCTGGAGCGCTGCATCCCCAGATGTGGTGGCTGGCAGCAGGAAGTGTGGAAGTATGACATGTTTATACTGCATCGCTCCCCCAACCCGAGTGCAAGGTGTTTACAAACCGGGGGTGGGGGGGGAAGGGGGAGGGGACGGCTGACATGTCTGAGGCCACCACACATCCGGCATTTCTAAAGCGAGTCCGAAGGCTACGCCAAGAGCTCAGCAGTTCCAGCAGCGAGTTCAGGCTCTAGCCAGAATCCCCCCCCCCCCACACACACACACCACGTGTCATATGCCAGGGCTTCGGGGACACACCACGGCTTGTTCATATACTCCACTGTGGCTTGAGCAGGGGCCATGTCTGTACCGCAGGCCTTGAAGGCAGCTGTGTTTGCTCTGCCAGCAGCATGGCATTGTGGTTTGTACAGCCGGGGCTTGTGCACAGTGTGGGCAGTGCAAGCGCCTAGCTTGGCTTGCCAGCCTTCAGCCATGCCGCCCCTCACCAGCTGTGCTCTCACCAGCTCAGGCAAAGCGCCTGGGGCGCAGCCTGAGTGGACAAGGGAGATGCCCTCCCTCCAAGCCAGTGCCTGGTCTTGGTGCTAAGGGATGCTGTGCTGTAGAGGTGCCAATGTTCAGGTGATATGTAGAGCTGAGGTCCTAACTGGTTATGAGCCCCCTGCACTCCTTGGTCGCCTGGTGGTTTGGTCCCATGCCACCTCTGGCAGTTGTGTTCTGCCTGCCTAAAATCCACCTCACGTTCTTCCTAAAAGTAGTGTTGCTGGGGGCTATTAAAGAGCAGGCGCGTTCTGCCCCAGAGGGGGTTGCATTAGCATGCTAGGTGAGATGAGCCCTGAATATGTCACTTGCTTGGGTGCTTTGGGACAAAAGGTGCTGTACAGGAAGGCTGGGTGCTGGAAACTTTTCTGTGACCAGAAAATGGCTCGAGGCATGACAGAGTGGAGGGAAGTTGGGGTCTGATTCCCAGGGGAAACGTCTCCCAAAGAGTTTGAAAGCTCACTCCCATACAACACCCCCTCCCTGCAGTAAAACCCACAGGCCCTGGCACTGGCACCATGCTCTGGGGGTGGTGGCGCCATCCCAGCCTGGTGCATCCCAGAGCATGAGTGTGGAGCAGGAGCTGGGTGGTGGGAGGTACTTGCCCCGCTCTGTCATGCTGTGGTGATGCTCAGCAAGGACAGGGAGTCTAAGGATCTCAGCCATAGGTGCTGACTCTGTGAGTGTTCCAGGGCTCACAGCTGTTCGGCAGCGCCGCAGATCAGCTCTTCAGAGGGGCCACCGATCAGCTGTTTGGTGACTGGGGGAGGCACTTGGGAGAGGGTGGAGAGCGGCAGGTGGGCGGGGGCCTCAGGGGAGGGGGCGGAGCAGGGGCAGAAAGAGGCAGAGCAAGGGCTGGCCCTTGAGGAAAGGAGTGGAGTGGGTGCAGGAGTGGGGCACCCCTGGGGAAAAATAAAAGTCAGTGCCTATAGTCTCAGTTTCAGCTCAGGGAAGCACCTGCAGTGTCTCTGGCACTCATGCGAGCGGGCTGTCCCCTGCTCGGTCCAGCAGTGTTGGCACCCCAGGCAGTGGTGGGATTCAGTCTACGCTCACCCCTTACCCCCAGGACCTCAACCGTCAGTAGGTTCCTCTCCCCTCCCTGGCAGTCCCTGAAACACTGACATCCTGTGCGAGTCACCCCCTACTCCCTGCTGCCACCAGGGAAGTGTGCAAGCATCTAGACTTCCCAGACATATCCTGCAATATTTTGCACCATCTATTCTGACAGGCCAGGGCCAATGGTGTAGAGGATTGTGGGGCATCTCAGAGACCCAGAGGCACTTGCCCTGCAGGAGTGACTAGCACCAAGGGAAGATGAGAATGGAGTTTGACCATGGCAGTGCCAACACACCCCAGCAATATCCTCTTCACGATGGCCGCCTGGGCCCACTGCCATCCCAGCTTTCCTGCTACTCCCAGCTCTGGGTCTGGCTGGAGATTCTGCAAGGGATTTCCATGCAGCTGTACTGCTCAGAGGTGGGGGAGGCGTTCTTGGGGCAGGGACGTGTCTCCAGGAAGGTGTGGGGACCTGGGCTAACTACTGGCCCAAGGGTCGGGTTGGTTGGGTATCTGGGCTGCCTTGTCTATCCCTAACACATGGAGGACCCTTTCATCTTTCCCAGTGTCCCCAGTGCAGGAGCGATCCCTTGCTAAATTCTCCTTTTCCCACATGCTCATGGCTGGACACCTCCTCCTTCCTGGCCATGTCCCTGCTGCAGCTCTGCTTCACAGTAGGTCTGCACTACCTGCCTGCCCATTGGTGCCATGGGGTTGCCCCCATAGTTCACTGCAATTACCCGATGCTGGGCTCTAACAGCCATGGCTACTACAGAGCCTTCACCACCGTGTTGGTGCTAGGACTGACTTGCTTGTGCTTCTCCAGGGTGCTGGTGGTGGACAGACTCCATGGACGTGGCGCATGCTGTGACTGGACCTGCTGCAGGGTGTCGGAGTGCAGGGTAATGCCACTGGGCAGGCAGTGCAGGTGAGTGGCCTGGGCTGTACCCATCCAGGGGTCAGGTGTGAAACAAAAGGTGAGGAGAAGTAATTTGTTCATGCACCTTTAATTTTCTGGCTGCATAAATCAGTGGGAATAAGTGCCCAGAAGCACTGCCCCAGGGCAACTCCACAGTAGCTGTGGGGTGTTAGAAAGTGTAACCTGGTTTATTATAGGGTCACTCTGGAGTGCTCACCCCATGAGGGGATTTCTTCCTAGGTGTTGGGTTTTGTGGGTCATGGTTTGTTACTGCAAGGCTGTTCCTGAGCATGGGCTGGTTTTATTGTAGGGTCTCATTTAAAAACAGGGAACCTGCAGAGCCAGCACAGAAAACCCCTTGGAGCACTTGGGTGCCCCCGGCTGGCTGTGCAGCAATGAAGTGACACCCTCCTTTCCCAGAGCTAGGCTGAGACTGGTGGGGCAGAGGCCCATGCCAGGGCCACACACTGCTGGGGGGGCAGGCTGTGATCCAGGGGGGATGAGAGGTGGGGGCTGTAGTGCTCTTCTGCAGACCATCAGCCCACAGAGACGAGCCCCCCTTTGATTCTCCATTGCTGCTGGCTCTGGAGACTGGCGTCTCCCCTTGCCCAGCCCAGGAGAGGCTGCCCTGGCTGGGTGCATGGGGTGAACGCAGGGCAGAGGGTTCTCACCACAGACTGGCAGGCAGGCTCTGACTCGACAGCTTGTTAACAAACATTGAACACTGAAGACACAACAGCATCTGGTGAGAAGCTGCCTCTTAAGCCCAGGGAAGGGCCCAGGTTGTCGCCTCCCACAGGCACCCAGAGCCTGGGAACTCCATCTCTGAGAGATACGGCAGCTCCCAGCAGCCTCTCAGCTGTGTCGCCCTCTGCTGGAGGAGGCACCTGCCCCCTGCAGCCTCTGGGATCCAAAGGGATTTATGGGAAGGGGACATAAGCAAGCTCCTGCGGGCCGCAGCTCTGTATGGTTACATCTCCAGGGAGCTCCTAGGCTGGTACATAGAAGCTCCGCCCCCAGCACCCCATTCCTGAGCTCCCATGGCCCCGCCTCTCTTAGGGGTGGTCCCTCGTTCTAGTTCCTCCTCCATCATTCCCCAGGTAGGCCACACTAGCCCTAGGGAAGCCATAGTCCCAGCTGGGCTGCTGCATGGGTGGGCGGATTGAATTCCACAGGAAGTCCAGCAAACCATAGTCTGAGTGTGACCCGGAGGACACTGCTTCCAGCAGCTGCAGGTGATGTGAGCAGCTCATAAACACTGTGTCACCATCTCCTCCACTGCACAGCACAAACTGCCAGGGCCCCAGACTCTGCCCATCCACGGGCCATGGTGGGAATGTGTCACAGCCCCGAGAGCCTGTTTAACTGGAGCAGATTACAGCTGTTCTTCTCTCTACAGTAAAGACTACCGTCCTAGCATGCCATGTGCCATGCAGACCAGTGTAGCTGGAAACAGTGCATGCTGGGAAGTGCTGGCTTCTCAAGTCGCTCCTCTGTGTTAGAGGCAGGATCACATTGGGCTGTTCTTCAGCTGTGCTTCCTTGTAGTTAGGGCTGTCAAGCGATTACAAAAATTAATCGCAATTAATTGCGTGATTACAAAAATTAATCGCAATTAATTGCGCAATTAATTCCACTGTTAATAATAGAATATCATTTATTTAAATAGTTTTTAATATTTTCTACATTTGCAAATATATTGATTTTATTTACAACACAGAATACAAAGTGTACAGTGCTCATTTTATTTTTGATTACTAATATTTGCACTGTAAAAAAAAAGTATTTTTCAATTCCCACATTACAAGTACTGTAGTGCAATTTCTTTATCATGAAAGTTGAACTCATAAATGTAGAATTATGTACAAAAAATAACTGCATTCAAAAATAAAACAGTGTAAAACTTTAGAGCCTCCAAGTCCAATCAGTCCTACTTCTTGTTCAGCCAATCACTCAGGCAAAAAAGTTTGTTTACATTTGCAGAAGATAATGCTGCCCACTTCTTATTTACAATGTCGCCTAAAAGTGAGAACAGGAGTTTGCATGGCACTGTTGTAGCTGCCATTGCCCGAGATATTACGTTCCAGATGCACTAAAGATTCGTTATGTCCCTTCATGCTTCAAACCACCCATTTGAAGGGACATGCATCCATGCTGATGACGGTCTGCTTGATAACAGTCCAAAGCAATGCGGCTGACACATGTTCGTTTTCATCATCTGAGTCAGATGCCACCAGCAGAGGGTTGATTTTTTTTTGGTGGTTCAGCTTCTGTAGTTTCCATATTCAGAGCGTATAGACTCTAAGACTGGAAGGGTACCTCAAGAGGTCATCAATTCAGTCCCCTGCCCTCATGGCAGGACCAAATACTGTCTAGACCATCCCTGATAGACATTTATCTAACCTACTCTTAAATATCTCCAGAGATGGAGAGTCCACACCTCTCTAGGCAATTTATTCCAGTGTTTAACTACCCCTGACAGTAGGAACTTTTGCCTAATGTCCAACCTAAATCTCCCTTGCTGCAGTTTAAGCCCATTGCTTCTGCTCTATCATTAGAGGCTAAGGTGAACAAGTTTCTCCCTCCTCCTGACGACACCCTTTTAGATACCTGAAAACTGCTATCATGTCCCCCTCAGTCCTTCTCTTTTCAAAACTAAATAAACCCGTTCTTTCAGCCTTCCTTCATAGGTCATGTTCTCAAGACCTTTAATCATTCTTGTTGCTCTTCTCTGGACCCTCTCCAATTTCTCCACATCTTCTTGAAATGCGGTGCCCAGAACTGGACACAGTACTCCAGTTGAGGCCTAACCAGCGCAGAGCAGACGGAAAGATATGACTTCTCGTGTCTGTTTACAAACACACCTGTTAATGCATCCCAGAATCATTTTGCTTTTTTTGCAACAGTATCACACTGTTGACTCGTATTTTAGCTGTGGTCCACTATGACCCCCAGATCTCTTTCTGCCATACTACTTCCTAGACAGTCTCTTCTCATTCTGTATGTGTGAAACTGATTGTTCCTTCCTAAGTGGGAGCACTTTGCTTTGTCTTTATTGAATTCATCCGGTTTACCTCAGACCATTTCTCCAATTTGTCCAGATTCTTTGAATTTTGACCTGTCCTCCAAAGCAGTTGCAATCCCTCCCAGTTTGGTATCATCCGCAAACTTATAAGCGTACTTTCTATGCAACATCTAAATCATTTGATGAAGTATTGAACAGAGCTGGTCCCAAAACAGATCCCTGCGGAATTCCCACTTGTTTATACCTTTCCAGAAGGATTTGGGCAGCCATTATAACTACTTCTCTGAGTACGGTTATCCAGCCAGTTATGCACTCACCTTATAGTAGCCCCATCTAAATGTTTATTTTCCTATGTTTATCAATTAAGGATTAATCCATGCGAGACCGTTATCAAATGCTCTTACTAAGTCTAGGTATACCACATTACCGCTGTCTCGCACCTACTCCCTCTCAAACTCCCCTGTCTGCTCTGCTTTAAAGAAAAAGATTTTGGATTAGTTTGATTTATAGGTTTTCAAGGGACTAACGGGTCACAGATAGGATCGACAAGGGACCCCTGCTCCCTTCCCACTCCCCTTCCAAACTCCCTTGCGAAACTCCCTGTTAGCAGCCCCTGTGTTGCTCTTTTAAGACTTCTGAAGGCATGCTCCACACCTCATCCCTCTCAGATTCTGGAAGGCATTTCAGCTTCTTAAAGCTTGGGTTGAGTGCTGCAGTTATATTTAGAAATCTCACTTTGGTACCTTCTTTGTGTTTTGTGAAATCTGCAGTGAAAGTGTTCTTAAAACAAACATGTGCTGGGTCATCATCTGAGACTGCTATAACCTGAAATATATGACAGAATGCAGGTAAAACAGAATAGGAAACATACAATTCTCCCCCAAGGAGTTCAGTCACAAATTTAATTAATGCATTATTTTTTAATGAGCATCATCAGCATGGAAGCATGTCCTCTGGAATAGTGGCCAAAGCATGAAGGGGAATATGAATGTTTGGCATATCTGGCACGAAGATACCTTGCGATGCCGGCTACAAAAATGCCATGCAAACGCCTGTTCTCACTTTCAGGTGACATAAATAAGAAGTAGGCAGCATTATCTCCCATAAATTAAACAAACTTGTTTGTCTTAGCGACTGGCTGAACAAGAAGTAGGACTGAATGGACTTGTAGGCGCTAAAGTTTTTCATTTTTTTGTTTGAATGCAGTTATGTAACAAAAAAAATCTAAATTTGTAAGTTGCTCTTTCATGACAAAAAATTGCATTACAATACTTGCATGAGGTGAACTGAAAAATACTATATCTTGATTCTAGCAAAGCTTTTCATACGGTCTCCCACAGTATTCTTGTCAGCAACTTTAAAAAGTATGGATTGGATGAATGGACTGTAAGGTGGATAGAAAGCTGGCTAGATTGTTGGGCTCAACAGATAGTGATCAATGGCTTGATGTCTAGCTGGCAGCTGGTATCAAGCTGAGTGCCCCAAGGGTCGGTCCTGGGGCTGGTTTTGTTCAACATCATTAATGATCTGGATGATGGGATGGATTGAACTCTCAGCAAGTTTGCAGATGACACTAAGATGGAGGGAGAGGGAGATACATTGGAGGGTGGGAACAGGGTCCAGAGTGATCTAGACAAATTGAAGGATTGGGCCAAAAGAAATCTGATGAGGTTCAACAAGGACAAGTGCAGAGTCCTGCACTTAGGACGGAAGAATCCCATTCACTCTTACAGACTAGGGACCGACTGGCTAAGTGGCAGTTCTGCAGAAAAGGATCTAGGGGTTACAGTGGATGAGAAGCTGGATATGAGTCAGCAGTGTGCCCTTGTTGCCAAGAAGGCTAATAGCATATTGGGCTGCATTAGTAGGAGCATTGCCTGCAGCTGGAGGGAAGTGATTATTCCCCTCTATTTGTCACTGGTGAGGCCACATCTGGAGTACTGCTTCCAGTTTTGGTCCCCCCACTACAGAAAGGATGTGGGAAAATTGGAGAGAGTCCACTGGAGGGCAACAAAAATGATTAGGGGGCTGAAGCACATGACTTATGAGGAGAGGCTGAGGGAACTGGGATTGTTTAGTCTGCAGAAGAGAAGAATGAGGGGGGATTTGATAGCTGCTTTCAACTAACCTGAAAGGGGGTTCCAAAGAGGATGGAGCTCTAGCTGTTCTCAGTGGTGGCAGATGACAGAAACAAGGAGAATGGTCTCAAGTTGCAGTGGGGGAGGTTTAGGTTGGATATTAGGAAAAACTTTTTCACTAGGAGGGTGGTGAAGCACTGGAATGGGTTTCCTAGGGAGGTGATGGAATCTCCTTCCTTAGAGGTTTTTAAAGTCAGGCTTGACAAAGCCTTCGCTGGGATGATTTAGTTGGGGTTGGTCCTGCTTTGAGCAGGGGGTTAGACTAGATGACCTCCTGAGGTCTCTCTTCCAACCCTAATCTTCAATTATTCTATGATTTTGTTTGCCATTTTTACACTGCAAATATTTGTAATTAAAAACAACAATATAAAGTGAGCACTGTCTACATTGTATGCTGTGTTTTAACTGCAATCACTATATTTGAAAATGTAGAAAAACACCCAAAAATATTGACTAAATGTCAGTTGTATTCTGTTGTTTAACAGTGTGATCAAAACTGTGATTAATCGCGATTCATTTTTTTAATCATGATTTTTTTTTTTAGTTAATTGCGTGAGTTAACTGATTACTTGACAGTCCTAAGTGCAGTGCAGTCAGTGGAGTGTTACGGGGCCTATCCTGCCAGCAGGGGCGGCTCAAGCACCAGCACGCCAAGTGCATGCTTGGGGCGGCAAGCCACGGGGGACACTCTGCAGGTCGCCACAAAGGCGGCAGGCAGGTTGCGTTCGGCGGCATGCCTGTGGAGGGTCCGCTGGTCCCGCGGCTTCGGCGGACCTCCAGCAGGTGTGCCGCCGAATGCACGGGACCAGGGACCTCCCGCAGGCAAGCTGCCGAAGGCAGCCTGCCTGCCATGCTTGGGGCGGCAAAATACCTAGAGCCACCCTGCCTGTCTGTGTTCCTGCCCTCTGCATCCCGGGGCCTGGAACTGGAGCGGATTTATCCAGTGAGCAGAGACTCTTTAGGGCTGTGGCAACAGCAGAGTCGAGCTGGGAACCCTGTTTGGCAGGCACCAGCTGTAGAGCTGCATAGGTGCCTTCCCGGTAGGAGCCGTGCTGAGCTGGGCTTTGGCATTACCTGGATCCTCGCTAGGTAACGGGGGCAAGGAGTCCCGGGTACCGGGCCTGTAGGACAGGTGGCTGATTGGACACTGGGGGCAGTGTCCCCATAAGGGGAGATCTGGAAGTGTTGAGATGAAATTTGGAACACACAACAAATCAGCTGAACATCAGGAAAGGTTTCCTGATAGCAAGACTGCTTGGGATGGGGGCAGCTAAAATCAGACGGGGCTCCCCTAGGTCATCAGGCGTGAGTGATCCTGCCACCCGGTCTCTTCCTGGGGCTGCACTAGGCCGCTGGCATTTCTAGTTTGTCTCCCTCTGTCCGTGCAGCTCCAGGCCTGAGCCTGTTGCTTGGGTCTGGGGCTATTCTGGTTGAACCCAAGTCCTTGTGCCCGGGGCGCAGGGGCTACCTGACTAAGACAACCGGGAGCCAAGGAGGAAATTAGTTTCAGGCCAATGAGCATCTTATGGGATAGGGAGGTGAGTCTGGGGCCTGGGCCTGCTGTGCGAGAGCCTCCAGTTCTCTCCATGGAGCCGCTGGGCAGCCTGGGCTGGTTCCCAGAAAGCTGCGGGGTTTGTCACGGTCAGTCCCTTGTACAAATGCTGCATTAGCGAGGGGTGACGTGGGGAGAGGCAGTGAGGGGAGCTTGCCCCAGCCAGAGCAGGCCTCAGCGCGGGATGCACAGAAAACGTGCCGACCTGAGGGAAGGGGAGTCTGGCAGCAGCTCCCGTTCCTGACTGGCTGGGCTGTGCCCTAGGGCCTGCAGGCAGCCTCCTTCGGCTGCCCCTGCCCGGCTTCCCTTCCCTCTGCAGGTCTCTGTTTGTTCTACCAGTGCTAACGTTTTCACGCCTCATTAGCTGAGCATTTAAACCCAATTACCCCCAACCTAGAGGAGCAAGGATTAGCTCATGTTGAACACAGGCGGCAGATGGCCTGAACCCCAAAGAGAGGGTACTGACCCCTGAATGCTCCATGGGGCTTTCTGACTGGAGCCTGGCAGGGGGCAGGAGGAGGGGAGCCAGGCTAGTCACCACTCCCATTATTCCTCTGGAGCCTGTTAACCCTGCCGAGGGCTCCTGGCTAGACAGAAAGTCCCAGGGGGACGATGCTCTGTCCCCAAAGGCTGCTCTGGGCACTGCCGGCCGCTTATTAGGGCCTATTAGAGGGGAAGTCTGTCATCCCGCCCCTGCAGGCGCTGCTCGTTCTGGGGCCAGGGGAGCAGCTCCAAGGCAGAGCCACGGGGTGCACTGCCCCTGTGACCTCCCAGCCCTGGCTGGCCTGGGAGCTGCCAAGCTAAGAGATGCCCCCTCTCCAGGGCTGCAGCAGCAGGCCAGGCAGCAGACACTGCTGCTCCCCGGTATGGTGAGAGGGGGGTGCTGGCAGGGCCTTCTCTGAGCGGCCCCTGAGCTCTGGAATTCTCAACCAGTGCCCCATCCCCTGTGAAATAAACAGAGGCTGTTGTCCTTCAGGGCCCACTGCAGGGGCCTGTCTCTTTTCCCAGCATCTGGAGAGGAGGGGGTGGGGCATCCTTCTTGTCCCATCATCCTACTGCTTCCTGCCACATCTGTGTGCATGCCATGGCCAGAGCATTACATGCTGCCAGGCCACTAGAAGAGCAGTCGTGCTTCAGCAGCTGGCAGCGCAGCTGCAAATTCTGAGGCCTCTGCCGCAGTCACAGCACTGGAGGCCAGCCACATCGCCCCCCTTGAACATCATCTCTCGACTGGCCAGCTCCGGTGCAGAGTCTCTTAGGGCAGCACCTGGTTGTTCAAGGCTGATGTGCCAGGGCGTGGTCGGCGCTCGGCTGGTGGGAGCCTGAGCACATGGGCTACAGGGCTGTTCCCTGCTCTTGTCTGCCACAACTGAACCCTTTTCTCTTTGGATGGCAAGAAAACTTGGTCATGGCGTCAATCAACTCAGAGTCGGTGTTCTGTCATCTAGCAGATGGCTTGGCTCTGTGCATGGCCTTGTGCCCCAGATTGTTAGCATCGTCCTGCGTGTGACAGCGGAGAGCCCCAGCCGTGCCCTCTCCAACCCAGCCCCGACTGTGACCAGACCTGGGTGTGACAGCGGAGAGCCCCAGCCGTGCCCTCTCCAACCCAGCCCCGACTGTGACCAGACCTGGGTGTGACAGCGGAGAGCCCCAGCCGTGCCCTCTCCAACCCAGCCCCGACTGTGACCAGACCTGGGTGTGACAGCAGAGAGCCCCAGCCACGCCCTTTCCAACCCATCCCTGACTGTGACCAGACCCAGGTGTGATAGCGGAGAGCCCCAGCCGTGCCCTCTCTGACCTGGCCTGACCGCAACCAGACCTGGGTGTGACAGTGGAGAGCCCCAGCCTTCTCCTCTCTGGCCTGGCCCTGACTGCAACCAGGCCCAAGCATGGATCACACATGTTTGCTGCCCCAAGGGGGACCCTGGGGCTACCAGCTGCAGAAAGCTGCTGTCTTCGGATTCATCAGGGTTAGAAGTGAGGAGCCCAAACATAGCACGGCCACGGTGCCTGGAGGGGCTGGGCCTTGGGTTAGGATCAGCGCTCTGGCTGTGCAGCTCCTCACACACAGGAAGGATGGGAGGACCCTTGTGATCCAGTGACTGCCTGAGGCGCTGCGGCTTGTGCACCAGCCTGTCCTTGCGATCGCTTGACATCCCAACCAGGCAATGGAGCTCTCAAAGGCCCAGTCCTGCTAGCCTTCCCCCATCCTAGACTGAGGGAGGCAAGAGGGCAAATGCTACTGGTTCCCTGGGACTCTGTGGTGCCCCCGGCCGCTGTTGGAGGCTGCGCCAGGGCAGGGCAGGGCTGGTCTGTGGAGCTTCTCCAGCCCTGGTGCTCCAAACAGTGAGGCTGCCTGTTCCTGTGAAGAGACGCAGAGCCAACTCACTCCCTGTGACGTGGGGGTCAGACGGCGCAGCCCAGAGCTTTCTGCAGCCCAGGGGTACGTGTCCACTGCCAGGCCATGGCACGATCCCCGATGCCATCTGGCTCAGCAGGACCCACAGCCAGGCCAAAGTGGGAGCAAGGAGCTTTCTGCAGTCCGTGCAAACCAGGCCAACATGACACACAGTGACCCTGCAAAACACCTGCTGTGGGGCTTGCTGCTGGGGACAGCAATCTCAGCAGCCCCATCCCTGGGACTGCACTGCTAGGGCATTCTGCTCCTTCCAAGCCATTTCACCAAGAAGCCTGTCCCTTGGGGGGTGGGGGAGCCCCCTCTTCCCACACCATTCCTAAAACAGATCCCCCCCCAGCCTCTATGCACTCCCCACACCGGGGCAGTGTCTGCAGGGCAGGCTGGGAATGAGAGGCTGCATTCTGGAAGCAAAGACTAAAGAAATTGGACCAAAGTCTGCCCAGCGTGAGCAGCAGTTGCTCCCCTGGGAGCCCCTTGCAGCTGGGCCAGCTCCCCCGGGCAGTGAGAGTGAGATCGAGAACCCCTGTCCTCCACACCTACAGGATCCCTTCAGTTATGCTGTGAGCCTCTCCATGCACACCAAGCCCTATGGGACCCCCAGAATCCCCCACATACCACAGCCCCCCTCTAGAAGCTGATGAAAACTCTTCCATCTCTTGTACTGCGATTTCAGGTGGCGCAGCTCAGGGTGGAGCAGCACGCAGAGCCAGGTGCACAGGGGGAGGTGCGTCTCTGGAGCAGGGCTCTGGCGCAGACATGGCCAGTCAATGGCCATGACTCCTGCTAACCAGCCTGCATCCTCTTCCCCTCCTTGCCTCCAGCCCTGCCTCAGATCAGGTGACCTCCTGTTAGCAGGGTGACCTAGGGGCAGCAGTGATTTGATTTCTTCTCCTTTATACCCTTTAATGGTGACCCTGAGCTGCATTAGCTCCTCTGACTCCCATCCATCACTGTAAAATTAATTCCTCTGTCACCAGCTGTTAATTTGATCCATGCCCCCTCCCCTCCCCAGCCCACCTCCCCCAGCCTCTCCCCAGCCTCCAAACCATGCATGATTTATGATGGAGGAATGCAGCGATCTAAACCCTCAGTGTTATCGGTGGTAAATCACAGGGTAAACATGACCTGTGGTCAGCCCTACCTACTAGGGTGGGGTGGGCGGGTGGAGGGTTCTGCACGGGGTGGGAGATGGTGTGTTAGTCTTTTGCCAGCGCAGAGCAGCTCAGCTGGAAAGGCAGCACCCGCTCAGCACGCCGCACAGCATCCACTTGGTACCAAACACTATATCTTTGCTTCTTTCTCGTGCCAAATCCCCAGCCCCAGGTGCCTGTTTCGCTCCCCAGTGGTAACCTGACTTAAGCCATATCTAGATTGTGAGCCAGCTGCAAAGTGCTACCAAATGAGCTCACAAAACTGGGTGACTGGGCAACAAAATGACAGATGAAATTCAATGTTGATAAATGCAAAGTAATGCACACTGGAAAACATAATCACAGCTATACATATAAAATGATAGGGGCTAAATTAGCTGTTACCAGTCAAGAAAGAGATCTTGGAGTCATAGATAGTTCTCTGAAAACATCCACACAATGTGCAGCGGCAGTCAAAAAAGCGAACAGCATGTTGAGACTCATTAGGAAAGGGATAGATAATCAGAGAAAACATTATATTGCTGCTATATAAATCCATGGTACAACCACAGCTTGAATACTGCGTTCAAATGTGGTCACCCCCTCTCAAAAAAAGATCTATTGGAATTGGAAAAGGTTCAGAAAAGGACAACAAAAATGATTAGGGGTCTGGAACGGCTTCCATATGAGGAGAGATTAATAAGACTGGGCCTTTTCAGCTTGGAAAAGAAACAACTAAGGGGGAATATGATAGAGGTCTATAAAATCATGCCTAGTGGGGAGAGAGTGACTAGGGAAGTGTTATTTACTCCTTCTCCTGACGCAAGAACCAATGACATGAACAGGCAGCATGTTTAAAACAAACATAAGGAAGTACCTTCACACAATGCACAGTCAACCTGTGGAACTCATGAAGGCCAAACGTATAACAGGGTTCAAACAAGAACTAGATAAGTTCACAGAGGACAGGCCCATCAATGGCTATTAGCCAGGATGGTCATGGATGCAACCCCATGCTCTGAGTGTCCCTAAACCTCTGCCTGCCTGAAGCTGGGGCTGGCTCACTCAATAATTGCCCTGCTCGAGTCATTCCCTTTGAAGCACCAGACACTGTGGGAAAACTGGCTACTGGACTAGATGGACCGTTGGTTTGGGCCAGTACAGCCGGTCTTATGTTCTTGCTGGGGCAGGGCTGTGTCCTGGGTAACGCATCTGCACAGCACCACGCGCCTTCCACTGTGTGACTGGGCGCAGCTGAGAGAAATGAGAGCTGTACAGTGAAAGGCAATGCCCAGCCTAGCACAGCTCCCACCGGGCCAGTCTCCTCCCATGGGCCCAGCCAAGGGAGGCCACATCCAGTGCAGTGCTTACTGGCCTGAGTAAGAGCAGGTGATACGCAGGGAAGCTCCCACTGGCCCAGCCAGGGACAGGGGACATGCAACCCAGCTCAGCTAGGGATAGGTGACATCCAGCCCAGTCCAGCTCTGCATGTCTCCTTCTTCCTCAGCTGGGGAGAGGTTCCCATCTGGCTGCCTACGGCCCATGGATTCCCCCACCTGTTGTCCTGTGCTGGCCATGGGCCTCCCCTCAGTTCTCTCAAGAGGGGATCTTGACATGCTGGAATCTCATCCCAAACAATTCCTCCCTCTCTGCACACATCTCACACTCTGAGCTAAAGAAGCCATGGTCTGGGTGGGGCGGGATGAGCAAGGGACCAGCTTCAAATTGATTGGTGCAGACCCAGAGGCCTGGCTAAGGCCAGTTTTCCAGGTAGAGCCCAGCTCCGATAGCCCAGAATCTGGCTCTCCTGAGGTCGACCTGACCCCTAAGGTAGGGCAGAACGACAGTTTCACTCCCACTTAAACTTGGCCACTTCTAGGGGTCTGGGAGCTTTTCCGCCAGCTGCTCCAACCAGCCCTGGTTCTCCAACCCCCGTGTGTGTCCAAACACGAGGGGTTCTTTCTCCAGGGAGGTCTGGGTATTGGGGCTGGGTGGAACTGCACCTGCTGCTCACCCATAGCGATGGTAACGATGCACCTCACTTCTCTTCTGCTAACCCCTCAGGAGAAAGTGGGTCAGCAGCTCAGCCGGTTTGGAATCCTGTTGATTTCAGCTCCCTCGTTTGTGAACGGCCCTGTATTCCTCCTGCTGTTTGTAAAATCCCACACACACACACACACACACTCCCCTCAGCCCCTTCGGCCGCACTGGCTCCCTCTGCTGCCCTCATCTCTTTCCTGCAGCCTCCACGGGCTGTGTCTGTGTCTGTGCCACTCGGATTCCTTGCTCCATTCCCAGCAACAGGGTTGGAGGGATTTTAGCCTGAGATATTTGAAATCGTACTGGCCATTTCTTCCTTTACCGCCCCTTACTAAATGGTGAGTCTTTGGCATCTCCAATGCTCCCCCAGGATCCCACAAGAGAACACCCCGCTCCAGACTGCTCACCACAGCTCGCTCCCATAGCACTGCACACACACGTTCTCTCCATGTACAGGCGAGGGAGTTAAGGCCCAGCAAGGTGAACGTGTAACTTGGTGAGTCAGTGGCAGGGGTCAGGCACAGAGCCCATCTCTAGCAGACCCCTTCCATGTGCACTAGGGGTGCAATTCAGGGGCCTTATGCAGGACTTAAGTCATGCCTAAGCCTTGGGCTGGCATCTGCCTAGGGGTGACTCCCACCCTCTGAGACCCAGGGAGAGTGGACAGGGAAATTCTGAGCCCTCTGCTGAGAGTTTGCTACATCCCCATAACTCTGATGCGTGGTAGGCACTTTAAAGAGATACTCACTGGGGGGAGAGAGAACCTGGGGCAGCGGGGCTGAAGACTGATGACCATGAGAGATCTGGGCAAAACCCACTGGTCACTGGGCCCATTCAGAACCAGCACTGGCTTGGGGGAGCTGCTCTGAGTCATCTAGAAACAGCCAGTGAGAGAGGGACGTGCAAATTTTGTTTTTCTGCTGGCAATGTGAAAGGTGGCAAAGAAAACATCTTAGCCAAGCCTCCCACCCTCGGACAAGCGTGCAGACCCAGGGCAGGCTCGGCTTGGGGCAGGGGCGGGGAGTGTGTGGAGGAGTGGCAGCCCTCCCACAGTTGTTTGCAATCATTCCTCCACCTCCTCTGACAGGCAGTGGAAGTGGGCTGCTCTCCCCCACACTCCGCTTCTGAGGCAGCTCGTCTTGCTCACACTAACAATCACGATTCCACAAGACGTCATGGAAAACACCTAAGTGAATTATGGAAAGAGGAAAGGAGAAGGAACGTGAGTCTGCTTTGATGTTTCATTTGATAGAATCCAGAAGCCCTTGTGAGTCAGTCCCACAGTCAAGTGCACAAAGGTTCTCACACAGAGATGCACAGAGCTCTGTGTGTGTGTGTGTGTGTGTGTGTGTGTGTCTCTCTCTCTCTCTCTCTCGCTGGCTCACACACACACTCAAACGCACAGCATGAGAGACAGCCACCAGCACATGCATGCACAAACACACCCAGAGACCACTCTTTACACTCACAGACAGGCTGTCATGCACAGTCACACTAATACACACACACACACACGCACAGTTACACATGGCACTCACTCACTCACACACACACTTCCTGGCAGGATCCCATTTCCTTCCCTCTTGTATTACTGAAGGACTTTCCTGGAGCTGGCACAGTGGGAGCCCAGCAGCTAGCAGATGTGGCTGGGGGTGGAGGGAAGAGAGAAAACGAACCCTTCCCATGCATAGGGGCAGCCTGATCTGCGGAGGTTACTAAGGGCAGTGCTGATGGAGGGAGGCCACAATGATGGCCAGACAGGTGACATGCATCCGACGAAGTGGGTATTCACCCACGAAAGCTCATGCTCCAAAATGTCTGTTAGTCTATAATGTGCCAAAGGATTCTTTGCTGCTTTTACAGATCCAGACTAACACAGCTACCCTTGTGATACTAGACAGGTGTGGGAGATGCGCCAGCTCTTTAAGGGTGAATCAAACAATCAAGCATAGGTGCAAATATGGTGCATAAGTCTGGTAGTGGTCAGATGCAAGGGGTGAATTTTACCCAGGTGGGTAGATAAAAGCTATTGAGAGTCATATAAGCTGAGGAGCAGATGCCAAGGCCAGAGAAGGAAAGGTTGCAGTAGCAAGATGTGAGATGACAAGGGCCTCGGCAGTAAGTCTGGTGGTGTGGTTGGAGAGGAAAATATGTCCGTCGTTCAAAGGCTTTGTGTCAACTAAGGGAGTTACGGTGAAAAATGTAAATAAATGATTGTGTACATCTGCATTTCAGCCTATACCATGTCCCTATGAAAGTAGCTATGAACATGGTACGCTTGACATTTCTAAGTTTTAACACTGTGAAATTAGAGGGATCTAAAGAAACGTGTCTATCTAGTGCAAATAGGTGAAAAGGGTTGACACTAAATGCTTCTAACTTTTAACCTACTGAACACAATCGCTGAAAACATTCACACACATGAAACCTGCTACCACATCTTTGGCAGACGATGTGAGTTTGAGCAGGAAATATTTTGTTTTTCTTATAAAAATCAGTGGAATAAATCACCACTGTAACTGCATTTTTCAAGACAACTTGAACTCTGTAGAGTGTAACTAGGACTAGTGGGACGAAATTGAGAAAGGCCATTTTTAGGTTGAATCTCATTAAACAAATTCCTGATGCTGCGATGAATCTAACTGGGGAATCATCTCCTGAGGAGCCCCATTGCCTGGAACCATTAAATCTAGAAAAACTAAATGGTAGAGAGTGGTCCTTCAAGGTTAGAGAAGTGAGCATAGGACCCAGCATGTCTCTTCCAGCTCTAACTTCTGTGACCTCCATGAGCTGTCTGGGTGCTGAGGGGTACCAGGAGGCCTATGCATTATGTAAGGTTTAAGCTGGACTTCAGAGGTACATAGCCCTTGTGGTGGGCCAGTGCATATTTCAAAGCTACTGGGTGCAATCAGTAGAATGGTGATTATTCCCATCCAAGTGCAATATGCAAGGCCTGGCTGCCAGAGGCACTGATTAGTGGCATTGGACCCTGGTTCTCAAGTTAGGCAATGGAGCAGTTCACAAAGACCTGGCACGTGGAGCACATCACCTCCTTGCAAAAAAGGCCACAGAGTTACTGGATGGTCAAGAGCGCTACTGAGGCAGTGAAGATCGCTGCAGGAAGGCTAAACAGGGCTATAACCATCCGTGTCTTGCCCTAGCGTGACTTAGAACTGCACCCACAGAAGGATGGGCACAGATTCTGAATTAACTCACCAGGGTCTCAATCAGCTGCAATCACTAAAAACACAGACAGCAACAAAAATGAGTCAAACTTAATTGGTGCCTAGGGCTTATGCTGACATCTGTCCTGCGATGAATGTCGCCTTCTATGACTTTGTTGTGCTAGTCAATGAATAGCAAATAAATGAGGCAGCTGGGAATGAATGGATTGGTTGGGATCTGTCCTGCACCAGGAGTGGCTCTAGCGATGCTGCATGCTTGTTTCTCCTAACTGTAACTGTTCTTGTCCACCAACACATCTGATCCTCTTTTGAGTGACAGCTTTCTAACAAGCCCACCTTCCTCACTTTGCAGTGTCTTTTAACCTTAAGTTAATTGTCCCTCTTTGGCCCTGATTCAGCAAAACATTTAAGCATGCACTTATTTTTAAGGACCTGCTTAAGTTGCCTTGACTTACAGTGGGACTTAACCACATGCTTAAAGTTAATCACTGGTGCCTTTTAAATGTTCTGATCATGTTGTTTTAAATGCATAGATCTCATTTACAGCTTTCTCCGAGCTTCAGAGTTTTGTGTCTGGGACTAGAACTAAGCCTGTTGGTTACAGGTGCCCTGAGAGTGCCAGGAATGGGGCTATATCAATATCTAAGAGGGGGGTATATCCCTCTGGTGATAAAGTGCAATGTGTCACTGGTGCTGCTAGGCCTTTGCATGAGTGAAGCTAGATAAATTCAGACTGAACATAAGGTAGCCTTTTTTAACAGTGAGTGTTACCATTAGAACAGTTGCCAAGGACCATGGTGGATTCTCCATCACTGGCAATTGTCAGATCAAGATTGGATATTTTTCTAGGAATTATTTTGGTGCCAGTCTCCTGCCAGTGCTATGGAAGAGGTCAGACTAGATGATCACAGTGATCCTGTCTGGCAGTGGGATCTATGGACTTGAAGTGCTCAGGGCTAGGTTTGTACTTTTTTGAATGTATCATTTGTGTCACAAGGAAGGTAGGAGAAGCACTGGGGAGTGATTCCAGAGAGACATGGCCAAGAGAGGGGGCAGGGCAGGGGCTGATCATGGGAGTGGAGCCAGGAACTCCTGAGTTTTCATAGAATATCAGGGTTGGAAGGGACCTCAGGAGATATCTAGTCCACCCCCCTGCTCAAAGCAGGACTAATCCCCAGACAGATTTTTACCCCAGTTCCTTAAATGGCCCCCTCAAGGACTGAACTCACAACCCTGGGTTTAGCAGGCCAATGCTCAAACCACTGAGCTATCCCTCCCCCAATTCCAGCTCTGATGGTGATGCCCTCTGTGGCCATGGGCTAGTCCAGGCACGGGCTAAGAGGCCGTATGCAGACCTGAGGCCGCATGAGGTGTAGCCCAGAGAACTAAATAATAGCCCTTGACATAGTGTGGGAGCCCCCTAGTGGCACTCAGTGGGTTCTGGGTTTAAGCTAGAAGCCCTCGGAGCCCAATGAGAGCAGCATCATGGCTAGCCCTAGCGTGTTGTGTATGTGCAGGGCACACAGTTATGTGGGCCTCACTGTGCTCCTGAATGAGCAGCAGACACACCGCGAGGCTTGGGCCGGTGGCTGGGTCAGGCAACCAAGCATCACAGCACAACAGCCCCAGAGGTGGTGCTTCCTATAAGAGGAAGCCAACTCAGCCAGGGAGGACAGACCTGCAGGAGACTTAGGGCCAAGAGAGGCCCAGGAAGGGGCTGGCCACACCAGCCAGATGAAAAGACCTGGCAGCAGTGACCTCCTAGGAGGAAGTGGCTTCAGGAACTTCCAGTCAGCCAGACTTGAGTTTTGGGAAGGAGATACCTAGCCCTAGAAAATGCTGGTTGAACTGTAGAGTCTAGGAAAGATGGGGCTTGATTTGAGGTGCTGCTGAACTGTTATTTGAATAAGCCAGATCCCCAAGCCGGGTTATCAATGTCATGAGTCTGTGGGCTGTTACTGGGGCGCCCAATGGGGAAGCTGAGGCAGTGGATCCAGGTGATGGCAAACTGGAGAAGCTGACCCTTCTTCATGGAGTTTGTGGACAGGGCCTAATGCTGGACTGTCCCTGTGATTGGCATCAGTAACTCGCTAGTCCTGCTTCTGCTGCCTGAAAGGCCTGGAGGCCAAGTCAGAAAGTATCCAGAGCAGAGGAGCTTTTCCAAGACATCAACAGGGCCTGGAACTAAGGGAACCAGGGGCACCAAGTGAAATTGTTCTGCTGAGGCATTGCCTCTCTGGCATGTCCTCCTGCAAGCCTGTGGGATAGAATGTGGACAGTGGAAGGCCCTTCCCCTCCAAAGAGGTCAGACCTCAGCACCTCGCCCCCAGACGTCCCTGGGACTTTCATATATGCAGCTGCCAAGTGACTGTTCCTGCTGGCCAGTGCGGAATAGCTGGGAGATCATTTGGCATGGGGGGAGGGGTGCCTTAGAGACACACCAGGAGTACGTGCAATGTGGTTTTGCACGTGCAGTGAGTGAGCTCTCTTTAGTGCTAAGGCAAAATCACTTTCTGTTCCAGCTAACTTGGTTCTGACTAAATAACTGACCCTGTGTCACAGTCTTAATTTGGAACCCACCTTCTTGGTGAAATTACCAATTCAAATCACTGCACTGGAGCCCCCAGAGAGTTCTGCTTTGGAAATTGGCACCTGTCACAGGAATGTCGTGCTACCCTTCATCTTGGTGATGAGTCTTATCTTGGGAGGCTGCTGGGGTGGATTGACTGGGCAGAGGCGGAGGGTATCAGCTGTGCTGCTGCATGAAACATTGACCAAACCCTGCAGCAGTCCTCAAAGCCAATGGGAACCCAGCCTGTGACTTGGGGTTGCCTTGGCATCATGCTGGCACCCTGCGCAGGCATGAAGTGGACTCAAGCCACTGTCACGTTGGCCTCTAAGCACTCTTGGGGCATAAGATGGTGGAAGGGCAGGTCACCTTCACCTGAAGCATTAGGGCTCCGCAGCTGCGGAAGGAAGAATTGTGTGATCTGATTGGCAGGTGTGCCAGGCTGAGTGGCCTGGTGGCCTGAACTCCTTGGGCATCAGATGGGGTGCTGGATGGCATGGGCCAGAGGTGGGATGTCAGGCTAGATGGCCCAGTGGCTGCCCTTGTACAGCACCTCCTGTGTGACCATATTGTTACTGTTCTTCTCCCGTAATGAAGCTCCAAGCTAATAGGAAGAAGGGGGAAACCCCAGGCCTTTTCAGCCACATTTCCTGGCCTTGTTGGTGAAATCAGCACTAATTAGCCACATTCTGCCTCTCTTGATGTAAGTGTTGAATACAACCTAACACCCTCCTCTGCCTTTTACTAGCCTGCTGAAGTGCCCCATCCCTCTGATGCCAGCCGCTTGCTAGCCAGGGGTAAGTGCCTTTGGAAACAGTAAATTGCTCAGTGAGAGCCTTACAGACTGAAACAAGGACAGATTGTAGGACTCAGAGACAGTCCTGGCACATTTCCTTACACGTCCTGCTGACTAGGCGTCTGCAACTCAAACTGGTACAAGTGTCACTCCACTTCCCTTTTGGAGCACAAGGTTATTGCACTTATGCAATTTCTAGTGGTGAAACCACAGCTCTCCTGCAACCTCTCTGACCTCTCCTCGTGCAGAGATTCAGCCCAGGGATAACTGCATCTATTTACCTAGATGAAGGATCTAATGAGACTCTAGCCTTTCATGGAGGATAGATCCATCAGTGGCTATTCACCAAGATGGTCGGGACATAACACCATGCTCTGGGTGTCCCTAAACCTTTGACTGCCAGAAACTGGGACTGGATGACAGGGCTGGATCACTTGATAATTGCCCCATTCTGTTCATTCCCAGTGAAGCATCTGGCACTGGTCCCTGTCAGAAGACAGGTTACCTGGGTAGATGGATCATTGGTCTGACCCAGTATGGCTGTTCTTATGTTCTTAACTAGTGGCTGAGTAATAATGGCTGCAGAAGGCCAGATGGACGTTATGATGAATAATGCACTGCATACAAGCGCGTAATGCCATGATATCTCAGGTGCATCAGTGCGATCAGCCTGGGCCACTGACTTCTGGAAGAGAGCAGAGGAAGAGCTGAGAGCTGCCAGAGTGCTAACTAACAGGATTTTGAAAAGGGGAGACCCAAAAGGGCGACGTGGACTCATCTCATGGGCTCACCACCCGCGAGTCGAAGAGTGAGGGTTGGGTGCAATGACAGAATGGCAGCAGGAGGGACAGACCATGATGACCTGGCCCTCCACAATGGAAACTGGCTCTAGAGACATGGAATGTTACTTCTCTGGCGGGAAAGGAGCCAGAGTTGGTGGAAGAGGTAGAAAGGTACCGAGCAGATATAGTCGGCCTCACCTCCACACATAGCACTGACTCTGGAAACAAACTTCTTGACCCAGGGTGGTCTCTTTCCTACCCAGGAGTGGCCCCATGTGAGGGGCCCTGGGCAGGTGTGGAGATACTCACAAGTCCCCAGCTGCGTGCTGCACAGTTGGAGTTTGTTCTGGTTGACGAGAGAGTCACCTCAGTGAGACTTTGGGTATCAGAGAGGAAAGTCCTGACTGTTGTTTATGTCTGTAGCCTAACAGCAGTTCAGAGTGTGACAAGGTGGGGCTGTTCTTAATGTTTCCTCTTAATACTGTGTGGGTGCCTCAGTTTCTGGCTGACACTCTGTCTCCATGGCAACTAATCCCCCCTGCAAAGGGATGGCTAAAGGTGTTGGAGAACAAAGAGATCAGGTGACCCCCTGGCCCAGGAAAGAGACAAAGGCCAGAAAGGAGGAGCTGGAGGTGGTCAGTTTGGAGCTGGCTGGGGACTGGAAGTGAGGGCAGACGGGGTGGTCTGCCTCGCTGTGCCCCAGAATGGACCCGGCCGCGGGGTCCGGTTCATGGTACCTACAAGTTCTGTTTTAGACCGTGTTCCTGTCATCTAATAAACCTCTGTTTTACTGGCTGGCTGAGAGTCACAGTGAATTGCAGGAAGCCAGGGGTGCAGGGCCCGGACTCCCCCACACTCCGTGACACAGAGTATTCAGCCTTTCTGGAGATGGTGGAATCAGTACTTAATAGAGTGCCACCAACCGACACTGTAGTTCTTCTGGAGACTTCAATGCTCATGTGGGGAACAATGGAGATACCTGGAGGGCAGTGGCTGGGAGCAACGGCCTCCCTGGTCTGGCCCCGAAAGGTGAGTTGGTATTGGACTTCTGTGCTAGTCGTGGATTGTCCATAACGAATACCATGTTTGAACACAAGGTTGCTCATAAATGTATTTGGTACCAGAATGCCTTGGGCTGAAGATTGATGATCGACTTTCATAGTCGTCTCATTGGACCTAAGGATGTATGTTCTGGACACTCGGGTGAAGTCGGATCCGACTCACGGGACACTAGGTGGATAAACACAGGAGGCCCAAATGATCAGTGTGTGTTACCTGGGAAGGTCTGGTGGAGGATCCTGTGTGGAAAGACTTCAGTTCTCACCTCTGGAAGAATTTCTGCATTCCGGGTGAGGTCTTGTACAGTGAGTCCGAGTGGACCTTGTAGAGGGCCTCAATCTTTGCCGCACCCAGGAAAAGCTGCGGCCTGAAGGCGGTTGGTTCCTGTCATGGTGGCAACCCTAGGACCTGTTGCTGGACTCCAGTGGTGAGGGAAGCTGTCAAGGCAAAGAAGGAGGCCTTCTGAGCAATGCTTGCGAACCGGACTCCTCATACGGCTAAGAGGTACCGGCTGGCTAAGAGGGCTGTGACTAGGTTGGTTATTGAAGCAAAAGCCCAGCCTTGAGAGGAGTTTGGATAGACCATGGAGAACGTCTACCAGATGGCTTCAAAAGTGTTCTGGCAAGCCATTCATCGCCTTAGGAGAGATTGGTGAGTTGTTGCCCAGGCTGTACTCAGTAAGTGTGGTGAAACGCTGACCTTGACTGAGGAGATTGTCAAGAGGTGGAAGGAGCACTTTGAGGAACTCCTCAACCCGATGAACACTCCCCCCTTCCAGGAGGCAGTGCCGGAAACCTCCAGTGAAATCGGGTCTGTTTCTGATGCTGAGATTGATACGGCAGTAAAGTGCCTTTATAGTGATAAGGCAGCAGGGGTGGACAAGATTCACCCAGAGATGTTGAAACCACTATACAATGTTAGGGTGTCGTGGTTAACACACCTCTTCAATGTTGCGTGGAAGGCAGGTGCAGTACCTCTGGACTGGCAAACTAGGGTGGTGGTCCCAATCTTTAAGAAAGGAGATCAGAGGGTGTGTTCCAACGATAGGAGAATCACACTCCTCAGCCTCCTCGGAAAACCCTGTGCCAGGGTGTTGGAAAGAAGGTTACACCCATTAGTTGAACCTCAGATTCAGGAGGGACCATGCGGATTCTGTCCTGGATGTGGAACAATGGACCAGCTCTTTGCTCTCTCACAGATACTCCAGGGGTCATGGGAGTTTGCTAAACCGGTTTACCTTTGTTTTGTAGACCTGGAGAAGGCATATGACTGCAGTCCCCGAGATGCCTTGTGGGAAGTGCTGTCGGAGTATGAGATGCCAGTTCCGCTTTGGCATGCTACCAGGTCCCTGTATTCTCCAAGTGAGAGTTATGTTTGTATTCTTGGCATTAAGTTGAGTTCATTCAAGGTGGGCATTGGACTCTGCCTTGTTCCCACTCCTATTCGTGATTTTCCTGGACAGGATATCAAGTCGCAGCCAAGTTGTGGAGTGCATCTGGTATGGGGACTCGGAGGTGGCATCTCTATAAATGTTTGCAGATGATGTTGTCCTCCTTTCTTCTTCAGACTGCAGTGTCTGATGTGCACTTGAACATTTCGCTGCTGAGTGCAAAGCGGCTGGGATGAGAATCGGCACCTCCAAATCGGAGGTCGTGCTCCTCTCCTGGCAGTAAGTGGACTGTTCTCTCCAGTGAGTGGGGAGCAGCTGCCTTTAATGGATGAGTTCAAGTATTTAGGGGTCTTGTTCATGAATGATGGCAAGCAGAAGCATGAGATCAACAGGTGGATTGGAGTGGCAGCGCCAGTGATGTGGGCCCTGTACCAATCCGTGGTGGTGAAGGGGGAGCCGAGTTCTCGGACGAAGTTCTTGGTTTACAGGTCGCTCTACATCCCCATCCTCACCTGTGGTCACGAACTTTGAGTAATGCCAAAAGGACGAGATTCCGGGTACAAACGGCAGAAATGAGGTTTCTCCGCAGGGTGGCTGGGCTTGCTCTCCTAGACAGGGTGAGGAGCTCAGCTATTCGGGCAGGTCTCGGAGTAGAGCTGCTACTCCTCAGGATCGAGAGGAGACAGTTGAGGAGGTTTGGGGCACTTGCTAAGTATGCCCCCCAGGAGGCTTCTGTTGGAACTATACCGGGCACGTCGCACTGGGCAGAGGCCCGAGGCCGACCCAGGACATGCTGGAGGGATTATATCTCCCGGCTGGCCTGGGAATGCTGGGGAATCCCCCAGGAGGAGCTGGTACCTGTTGCAGAGGAAAAAGAGGTCTGGTTCTCCCTATTCTCCATGCTGCCACCACGACCCTCACCAGGAAAAGTGGCATAAAGGAAAGAAGAAGAAGAAGAAGAAACCTAAGAGAAAAGGTTAAGACCTGGAGCAGGTTCAGTCTGGAGAGAAGACAGCTGAGGAGAATCATGACTAGCTGCCTACTGACAGCTGAGAGAGAGAGCTCCAGAGAGCTAATCCCAGTTGTTGAGAGAGACAAGCTTTTGAGTTACACAGAGCTCTTCCTTAGGACTGGAAGAGGTAAGTGGAGTGTCACAGCTAGATACAAGCTCAAACAGATAGGTTAGCGTAAGTAGTTAGCACATATTCTAAGGGACAGTTCAAGGTGAAGTGGTCCATTAACACACCTATAGTCATAGGACAACAAGGGAGGTTAGTGGGTTACAGATAGTTGTAATAAACTATAAATCCAGTGTTCAGTCCATGATTTTTAGTGTCTAGTAAAATTATGAATTTAAGCACCCAGGCTCATCTTTTGAAAGCGTTATGCAGGTTTCCTTTGTGGAGGAGGACTGAGAGGTCAGATATGCAGTGATCATTTCTGTCTTTTATCATTTTCCTGTGCAACCTCATTCAAGCGCATAGTGATCAATACTCTTCTATTGAGGTAAATATTTTTAAATCAGCAGGGCCAGATTATTTGCATCCAAGAGTCCTATAATTTTAGGCTAAGAAGATGTCTTCCCTGCTGATGTTAATTTTTAATACAGATTGGAATACTGACGACATCTCAGAAGACTGGAAGAGTGCAAAGGTTGTGCCAATATTCAGACAAAGCAACTGATCAGCCTGACATCAGTCCTAGGCAGAAAACATGGAAAGGTTGATGTGGGTTCCATTGATGAAGAATGAAAGGATAGGAATACAATGAATGCCAGTCACCAGGGTTTTATGGAAAACACATCCTGTCAAACAAACCCGCTCGCAGTCTCTGATGAGATGACCAGTTTGGTTGGGAAAGGTAACTGCATAGATGTGATTGTGTCACAGGCTGGCTGACCTTTTAATGGGAATTGGGCTGAACCTTTCTGTGGTGGATCAGCTACCCACCACCCAAGCTGGTCCTGATTGGCCTGGGTCAATTATTAGGCTCAGCTGGGAAGGAGTTGGGTGATTTCCCTAAATGGCTGGGAGAGCTGAGTTGTGGGGGAAAGCTATGGGAGACAGGTTATTTTGGGTGGTGTTCCCTGAAGGGAGAGGGTAGTAGAAGAGGATGAGGTTGCTGCAGAAGGTGCTGAGAGGACTAAGCCCTAGGAAGATGGCCTGGAGGTAAACTAGCACTAAGGATCCAGCCTGTGGAGAACTGGACTTGGGAAAGGACTCCAGGGAGGAAGCCCTGAGGGTGGCAGCTTGGGTAGGAGCCAGGCTGCCAGGGAGAAAATCTGAAGGCTCAGCACTCTGTGAGACAGTGGGGTGCAAGGGGAGGCCAGAAGGGGCAGAATACCCGTTTGTTTTATGTTTTATTTGGACTAGAGACTGTGGCTTGTCAAAGCCTCCCTAAAAGAAGGTCGGCCATCACAGCTCTATTGCTGGGACTACAATCCTTGGAAAAACTGAGGCAGGACAAGTGGTGCCATGATGGGCCACTAGAGGGTGCAGGAAGCTGGACCAGCCAGAACTATTCTTAGACTTTTATAAGGTTTTTGCATTGGTATGGCACAATAATCTGATTAAAAAATTAGCACTGCACAATATCAATAGTGCACACAGTACATGGATTAAGAACAGCTCTCCAAAAGCCCTCAGTGGTGAAAGAACAGGTTCAGGACTATTTAGAAAAAGTGGACATGCACAAGTCCAATGGGGTTGGATCTAATGCATCCGAGGGTGCTGAGGGAGTTGGTTGATGTGATTACAGAGCCATTGGCCATTATCTTTGAAAACTCGTGGTGATCAGAGGAGGTCCCGGATGACTGGAAAAAGGCAAATATAGTGCCCATCTTTAAAAAAGGGAAGAACGGGAAGAAGGGGAACTACAGACCGGTCAGCCTTACCTCAGTCCCTGGAAAAATCATGGAGCAGGTCCTCAAGGAACCCATTGTAAAGCACTTGGAGGAGAAGAAGGTGATCCGGAATAGTCCACATGGATTCACCAAGGGCAAGTCATGCCTGACCAACCTGATTGCGTTCTATGATGAGATAACTGGATCTATGGATATGGGGAAAGCGGTGGTTGTGATATATCTTGACTTTAGCAAAGCTTTTGATACGGTCTCCAACAGTATTCTTTCCTGCAAGTTAAAGTATAGGTTGGATGAATGGACTATAAGGTGGATAGAAAGCTGGCTAGATTGTCAGGCTCAATGGGTACTGATCAAGGGCTCGATGTCTAGTTGGCAGCTGGCATCAAGTGGAGTGCCCCAGGGTTCGGTCCGGGGGCCGGTTTTGTTCCACATCTTCATTAATGATCTGGACGATGGGCTGGATTGCAGCCTCAGCAAGTTTGCGGATGACACTAAGCTGAGGGGGAGAAGTAGATAATCTGGAGGGTAGGTAGGGATAGGGTCCAGAGTGACCTAGACAAATTGGACGAATGGGCCAAAAGAAATCTGATGAGGTTCAACAAAGGCAAGTGCAGAGTTCTGTACTTAGGATGGAAGAATCCTATACACTGCTACAGGCTGGGGATCAACTGGCTAAGCGGCAATTCTGCAGAAAAAGACCTGGGGATTACAGTGGATGAGATGCTGGATATCAGTTAACAGTGTGCCCTTGTTGCCAAGAAGGCTAATGCCATATTGGGCTGCGTTAGTAGGAACATTGCCAGCAGATCAAGGGAAGTGATTATTCCCTTCTGTTTGACACTGGTGAGGCCACATCTGGAGTATTGTGTCCAGTTTTGGGTCCCCCACTACAGAAAGGATGTGGACAAATTGGAGAGAGTCCAGCGGAGGGCAATGAAAATGATCGGGGGTCTGGGGCACATGACTTACGAGGAGAGGCTGAGGGAACTGGGATTGTTTAGTCTGCAGAAGAGAAGAGTGAGAGGGGATTTGATAGCTGCCTTCAGCTACCTGAAGGGGGGGTCCAAAGAGGATGGATCTAGACTGTTCTCAGTGGTACTAGATGATAGAACAAGGAGCAATGGTCTCAAGTTGCAGTGGGGAAGGTCTAGTTTGGATATTAGGAAAAACTTTTTCACTAGGAGGGTGGTGAAGCACTGGAATGGGTTCCCTAGGGAGGTGGTGAAATCTCCTTCCTTAGAGGTTTTTAAGGCCTAGCTTGACAAAGCCCCGGCTGGGATGATTTAGTTGGGGTTGGTCCTGCTTTAAGCAGGGGGTTGGACTAGATGACCTCCTGAGGTCTCTTCCAACTCTAATCTTCTATGAGTCTATGAAAAGCAGCTCTCAGTGGAGAATCATCATCACCTGGAGTGTATCTGCTGGGGTCCCATAGGGATCACTATTAGTCTTGATTCTACATACCATGTCATCAGTGGCCTAGAAGTAAATATAAAATCTCTGTGGATATCATTTGTGGAGGACACAAATATTGGTACAATGGCAATGATAGGACAGAGCAGCTACACAGAGCGATTTGGATCACGTGGTAAGCTGCGCCCGTTCAAACAGAATGTGTTTAAATATAGCCAGATACAAAGATACACATCTAGGAACAAGAACTGCAGGCCACACCTACAGAGTTGGGACTGTGTCCTGGAAAGCAGGGACTCTGAAAAGGATGTAGGGATAATAGTGGACAAAAAACTGAACGAGACCTCCTGGCGTGATTAGGGTTGCCAACTTTGTATTTACAGAAAACCAAACACCCTTGCCCTGCCCTCTGTTCCCCCTTCTCCAAGGCCCTGCCCCTGCTCGCTCTTCCCCGCTCTCACTCACTCACTCATTTTCACCAAGCTGGGTCAGGGGGTTGGGGTGCAGGGGGTGAGGGCTCCTGCTGCGGGTGCAGGCTCTGGGGTGGGGCCAGAGATTAGAAGTTTGGGGTGCAGGAGGGGGCTCTGGGCTGGGGCAGTGGGTTGGGGTTTGGGAGGGTATACAGGCTCTGGGCTGGGAGTGCTGGCTCCAGGGTGGGGCCAGAAATGAGGGGTTCAGAGTGCAGGAGGAGGATCTGGGCTGGAGCAGGGGGTTGGCGTGTGGTGGGGTGAGGACTCTGGCTGGGGGTGCAGGCTCTGGGGTGGGGCTGGGGTTTGAGGTGCAGGAGGGGCTCAGGTCTGGGGCAGTGGGTTTGGACATGGGAGGAGGTTCAGGGTGCAGGCTCTGGGTTGCACTTACCTCAGGTGGCTCCCCAAAAGCAGCAATATCTCCCTCTGGCTCCTAAGTGGAGGCACAACAACATGGCTCTGCACACTGCCTGCGCCTACAGGCACCACCCTGTCAGCTCCCATTGGCCAATGGGAGCTGCTGAGCTGGCACCGGGGGCGGGGACAGCACGTAGAGCCCCTGTGGCCACCCCTACACCTAGGAGCCAGAGGGAGATGCCAGGAGCTTCCCAGGAGTAGCGTGGAGCCAGGTAGGGAGCCTGTCTGCACTGCCAACTGGACTTTTAATGGTCTAGTCAGTGGTGCTAACTGGAGCTGCTAGGGTCCCTTTTCGACCAGGCATTCTGGACACTGGACACCTGGCAACCCTGGGCATGACATTGTGGAAAAAGGAGCAGATGTGACCCTTGGATGTATAAATGAGGAAGTAGTGGGTAGGAACCAGGAGGTGATTTAGTTGGGGATTGGTCCTGCTTTGAGCAGGGGGTTGGACTAGATGATCTCCTGAGGTCTCTTCCAATCCTGATATTCTATGATTCTTTGATTCTGTGATTTTCTTTGGGCTATTACCCATCTCAAACTTGCAGTAAGACAAATGAAGTCGAATTCACTCGAGTGCCCCAGGCTAGCAGTAGTCCCGTAGAGTGACTCCTGATCCCCCTGTTGGGAGAAGAACAATAGGGAATGTGTGACAATGCCGTAAGCAGACTCTGGCATCCCTGGGAAGCTTATTTTGTGCAGTTAGGGTGACATTTACCCCTGCGCAGAGGGCCAGCATGGGGCCTGGTCCAGAGCTTAGACAGCACCCTGAGGTCTGAAGCAGGATTTAAGTGGAGCCCTGGCTTTGGAGCCAGCTTTGCTATGACCCTCTGCCCAGGGGGGAATTTAACCAGGAGTGTTTTTCTTTGGCTAATTATTACTCATGTAAATGTGGGGGCAGATGTGGTATGGCAAAGACAGATTTGGCTTCCTTTGTGGGGAGGCTGCTTTTGCCTCTCTTTTTATGAATATTAAAAGAACATCTCCATCAAAAAAATTCTTGGCACTTAGGGAAAGGTCTTTGCCCAACAATTTAACCCTATCAGGCATTTATAACTCAGGCACAGAAATTCACTCATTTATGTTGGCCTGAATCTATGGAATCCCACCATTATTTTTCTGGCTAAAATCAGGGAATGTGCATCGTGCCCAAAGTGGGTGTCTTCATATCACCTCTGCAACCTGTGAATGGAGCTGTAGAGGAGAGATTGCTGCAGATCAACAGCTGGGGAGCTATCCACAGCATCGGCAGGGGCAATGCAAGTATCTCTTGTGCTACTCCACAAATGGATTTCATCCCTGTCCTGGTAAGACTCTCCTCCAAGAGCGAGAAGAGGACCAATTACTGCTGACTGCAATGGTGTTTTTCATAAAGTGGACACTTCTGTATTGGAAAGTCCAGGTCTAAATCCAGCAAACTAGCTTTATAGAAGACATGGAACATCTACCCGTGGAAACAGCTTTTAGTTCATAGAACTTAAATTCAGAGAGGACAATTAGATCATCTAGTCTGTCCTCCTGTATATCACAGTCCCTCCATTTCACCCTCTTACCCTTGTAATAAGCCCAATAACTTGTGTTTGGATAAAGTACATCTTCCGGGAAGGCATCCAGTCTTGACATGAAGACATCAAGAGATGGAGAATCTACCAAATCCCTCAGTAATTTGTTCCAATGGTTAATCTCCCTCATTGGTAAAAACTTGTGCCTTATTTCCAGCTGAATTTGTCTGGCTTCATCTCCCAGACCTTGGTTCTTGTTCATGTCTTTTCCCACTCGATTTAAGAGCCCTTTAGTTCCCAGTATTTTCTGCCTATGAGTGGGCTTACAACAATGTAATCAAGTCACCTCTCAATCTTCTTTCTGAGAGGCCAAACCGATACAGCTCGTCAAATCTCTCACTAGATGGCATTTTCTCCAGCCCTTGAATATTTTTTGTGGCTCTCTTCTGCACCCTCGCCAATTTTTCAATATCCCTTTTTAAAATGTGGACACCAGATCTGGACCCTGTATTCCAGCATCTGTCTCACTAAAGCTGTATACAGAGGAACAATCACCAAACTACTATTCATTGTACACCCAAGGGTTGCATTAGCTCTTTATACCACAGCATCGCACTGGGAGCTCATGTTCAGTTGCTTGTGTGCTCTGACCCCTCCGTCCTTTTCAGAGTCAGCGCTTTCCAGGAGACAGCCCCTGTTCTGTAAGGGTGACCTGCATTCCTTGTTCCTACCTTGGCAGCACTGAAACACATTGTGTTTGATCAGGCCCAGCTTACCAAGTGATCCAGGTCATTCACTATGACTGCCCTGCTCTAATGGTTATTTACCACTTAGCCAATTATTTCTCTGCAAAAGGTTGACTAGTGTCAGGTTGCCCAGTAGAAAAGCCCCCACTGGATGATGATTCCCCATTGATAACTATTAGTCAGTTCTTGATGTACAGCAAGGCCTGATGCCAGATCCCAAAGACACTCTATTTTAGTCCTTCTACCAAAAGATTCTTAGGCATTTGCCAATACAGCCACTACCTGGACTCAGACTGCATGGCCTTAATATAGAAGAACATCCCTACCAAAGGCAGGTTATAGTTCATCTGGAATTTCTGGGCAGGTCTTAGCTCACCTGGAATCACCTGTTGAGGTAAGAAGAATTGGACACTACTGCACTAATATGTCCCAACCCTAAAGGCGTCTCTATTGGGTCAGTGCTGATAGGAATCAACTCTAGTCATTTGAAGGTATTAGGAGACCAATATCTAAATGCTTGAACTTGACTCTCTGTTCTCTGGGAAGCCGGTATAGGGATTGGAGGACAGGTGTGTTGTGCTCATGGTAGCCTGTGTTACTGGGGAGGTGACCTGCAGTGATCTTTGTGTGCTGGAGTTTACTGAGTGCTGAAGTCTTCATGCCCAGGGTTATCACATCACTGTAGTCCAGATGGAAGCTGAAAAAATGTGTATAACTGAGGCCATGTTATCATCCACCATCTTGCCCCTCTTTTCCATCACTGTGAAACCAGCCATCCTCCCAGTCAGTCATTCGGGCCCCTAATCTGGGCAGCATCTTTGACTCATCCCTCTCTCTAGGCTCACAGGTCTGGGTTGCATCCAGATCTTCTGCATCTTCTGATGTGATATTCCTAAGATCTCTTGTCTTGAGAGCTACACAACCAGAATTCTTGTCCAGGCTGTCCTCATCTCATGTCTTCATCATTGCAACCTCCTCTTCTCTGCTCTGGACTGCAGTGGTGACATGCTGAGAGCAACCAGTCAGGAAGATGATTTTAGCAAATCCATTCAAAACACTGCTGCTAAAATCGTTTTCTTGGCTCGTTGCTCTCACCAGGCCCTCCACTGCTTCCCCCTTCACCTCTGCATTGGACTTCTTGACTTTAACTTTGTGGCCCTTCACAATTTGCCATATCCTACCTAAGTGATCCAGTAACTTATTGCAACATCAACCCCCACCTGCCCTCTGCCAGTGTTCTGTTCCCAACTTCTTCCCCAAATACCTTCTTGCTTTCTCGAATGCCACCCCTTATCCAAGGGCAAAATTCCTTGGTACGATCCATACAGCCACTGTCACAACCCCTCTTAGCACTCATCCTTTGGTGGGCAACAGCCAGGCATGTGATGAGCTGGGACTGTCCCTCTTCCCTTACCCACCTTTTCCTTCTCCTTTACTCTTGCTAACCCTCCTGTTCCTGTCATTCCTCTGCTCACAGTTAGAACTACATCACTAATCAAGCTGTGCCAATCTTCATCACGTTCCAATACTCATGTTAGATCACCATCCTCAACCCTTCCTCAATGCCTGGAGCTTTAAGAGTGCCAGTTCTTTAGGGCAGGGACTTTGTGCTCAGAATAACGGGGCCCTAGTCCTTGGGCTGCTAGCACAACGCACGTGTTAATGAGAATAATAATGCCATCACTTTCTCTGTCCCTCTGCTGCTCTGGAGCTGTACTCCAGAGTATGTGTGCAGTTATCTTACAAGTCTATTGATATCTACATTCTCTCTTATTGCTGCACGTGTGTTGTTCTTTAACCCCGCTGCTCTGTTATCTGTGTGAGCGGATCCTGCACGTTGGGATGGACAAATCAGTAACGTAACGTTCCTGTTATAACATACCGGCCTGTCTCAAGTTGTATCTGGTACGTGCCTGTGCGGTTGCCAGGCTGGGCTGGGTGAGGAGCAGAGTGCACTAGGCCCAGACAGCTGCTTTCCCACCCCAGCCTGCCAGTAGTGCAGCATAGTAAGAGGAAAACAACAGGGGAAAAGCATGTGTCAGGCCAGGGAGAGCAAGGCCTGACACTGAGAGCCACTGGGGACGGTGACTTGTCTACATGACTTGCCTGCTCTAGCGTAGGGTTTAGTCCTTAGTGTCCCACGGTTGCGTCTGCTGGTTCAGCTCCTCAGGTGGGAGCGCTGGTACAGACAAGGCTTCTGCAGGCACTGGCATTTTTAGCTGGGTGGCAAATACAGCCATAGTGAGTGATCTGCTGCAGGAGCTCTGGACCATGGCCATGCATCTGACTCCCAGAGAAGATGGAGGCAGGCTAGTGCAGGAATCCCAAACCGCTGAGGAAGTGAGACTGAGCCTTCAGCCAGCTGTCTGCCAGAAGGAAAGAGCATGGGAGAATATTGTCTAACAGGCACAAACCCCTAGGACAGGCTTAGGCCTGCTGGCTGTGAGGTCTGAGCAGTCCTGCAGCACCCCAAGCTAACCAGCAGGCCGGGAATGGGAGAGAGCAGACAAGTGAGTTGTAGCAAACGAGCATGATGATAATTCTCCTACTTCTAAAGCACCTGGCCATGGTGCTTGAGGCACTGCGTGATGCCTTGGATCCCATTGCTACTGCAACACTGGAGGAAATGCCCTTGTGGAAAGGAGCAGTTAAAACAACAGGGTTGTGAATAGGGGGCCCACAGTGGTCACTGGGAACAAGCATAGAGGCCAGCACAAAGGGATGGACTGTAGAGATTTCAGGGAGACTAGGTCCTATACTCTTCCACCTCTCTGCTGATCCAGGGGGACGCTAAGCCCTGGGTGATGGCTGAGTCCAGATATCCACCAGGATGCAGTGGGAGAAGGGAGTCTTGTCCATGGGTTTGGAATGAGCTGTGAGTGATGGAGAGCCCTGCAGAGAGGGAGAACAGAGGCTTCTGGTCACTATGGCATATGTCATGGCAACATCAGGGGCAGCCTGGGCTGTATTAAGCAACTGGAGAAATACATGGTACCATGTGTGACACCAGGCTTGCTATATAAAGGGCATGGGCAGAGCAATGCCACAATTCTCCACCTGACTTACCAGGCTTCTGCATTTCTAAGGGGGCAGGGCTGTGCTGGTAGCATGGGTACATGCTGCTGGCAATACCATTATGGCCCTGCTCCACAGCTGCAAGGCCCAGGGAGCCAGCGAGATAGAGCTGAGTATGCCCTCCATCCCAAGGATACCATATCCCAAGGATACCATACTCCAGGCTTTGAAAGTGCTTTTCCAATGGGCCTCATCTACCTGGCCAACAACACAGGAGATGGGGTATATCCAAATACCCTGGAGGGGACACATGATTGTTCATCTCCAACTCATTTCTTCTAGCAATAACTGGAACCATGAGGAGGGATTTCCAGACACAAGAGTGACAGCCCCTAGTTGCTGAAGCAACGACTCCACGGTAATTTGTATCAGAAGCTGCTAGAAAGGCCAGACATGTGCTAACTCGTCCCAGTTGATATAGACCCATAGATTCCAAGGCCAGAAGGGACCACTGTGATCGTCTAGTCCACCCTTCTGTGTAACACAGGCCAGAGGACTTCCCTGGATTACTTCCTGTTTGAACTAGAGCATGTGTTTTAGAAAAACAGTCAATCGGCATTGATGGCGAATCCACCATGACCCTTGGTAAGTTGTTCCAATGGTTAGTTATTCTCACTATTAAACATTTCCAATCGGAATCTGTCTAGCTTAATTACCAGTCCCTGGATCTTGTTCTACCTGTCTCTGCTAAGCTGAAGAGCCTGTTATCAAGTTTTCATTCCCCATGTAGGTACTTCTAGATTATCATAAAAATCTAAGGCTGGAAGTGACCTCGAGTGGTCATCTAGCCCATATCCCCATGCTGAAGCAGGGCTACACCATTCCCAACAGGTGTTTGTTAAGCCTGTTCTTAAAAACCTCCCTTGGTAACCTATTTGCAGTATTTAACTATCTATATACTGAGAAGGGTTTTCTGCATATCTAACCTAAATCTTTCTTGCTCTAGATTCAGTCCATTACTTCTTGTCCTACCTTTGGTGGACAGGGAAAACAACTGATCAGCATCTTCTTTAGAACAGCCCTTCGTGGATTTGAAGACTGTTATCAGGTCGTCCCTCAGTCTTCTTTTCTCAAGACTAAACATGCCCAGCTTTTTACCCTTTACTCCCAGGTCAGGTCTTCTAAAGCTTTTTTTTTCTTTTAATATATTTGCTCTCCTCTGGACACTCTCTCCAATTTGCCCACATTTTTCCGAAAATGTGGCACCCAAAACTGGACACAGTACTGCACCTAAGGCCTCCCCAGGGCCAAGTACAGCAGGACAATTATTTCTTGTGTCTTAGATCTGACACTCCTGTTAATACACCCCAGAATTATATTTGTCTTTTTCGCAATTGCTTCACGTTGTTGCTCATATTCAGTTTATGATCCACTATCACCCCCAGTCCTTTTCAGTAGTACTATTCCCTAACCAGTTATCCCCCATTTTATAGTTATGCATTTCATTTTGCACTTGTCTTTACTGAATTTCATCTTGTTTATTTCAGATCAGGTCACTCCTTAACCTTCTCTTTGTTGAGCTAAACAGATTGGGCTCCTTGAGTCTGTCACTATAAGGCACATCTTCCAATCGTTGCCTCATTGTCATGGCTCATCTCTGACCCCTCTCCAATTTATTAACCTCTTTCTTGGATTGTGGGCACCTGAACTGGACACAATATTCCAGTAGTGACTGCAGCAATGCCAAATACAGAGTATTATAACCTCCCTATTCCTACTCCAGAGTCCCCTGACAGCTGCATGGATGTTGAAGCCTCTGAGTGCTCACACTAGCATTGCTGAAATGACACCAGCTATGAGAAATCCACCCCAAGCTCCCCCATAGAACCTGGTGGTGTCTATGACAGCGGAATCATAAGCTGTATTGCCTCGGGAGGCAGGAAATGACCAGATGTTTGAATAAACTCACCTCTAAGGTTGGCCACATCATGTGCTGCAAGCAGAATGAAAATATCACAACTGTTTCCCCCTCCCCCCGGGTTCTGTGTGAGGTAGGTGCATCACTGAGCGTGCAGGTGGCACCGGCAGCTCAGGAACTGGGCTGCAGCACCCTCCAGTCTGGGTGTCAGTGAGACACTAAATCTGGGTGTCAATCCAGTATAGAGTGGTGAAGAGTGTCAGGCTTATTCACAACAGAAAGCGCTAGCATTTCTAACGACGAGAGGGAAATCAAAGGAACATGACTTGAAAGAGCCTGGTAATGCTGAGGACACCGTGGTAGCTGTTAAACAAATGGAGCTGGTGAAGCACGATCTCAGGCTTGTAGATTCATGCCAGGGTTGAAAAGACCCAGTAAGCTAAAGGCTGCTCGTCCTGAAATAGAGATCAGTTGGCACTTGAACTTGGGGAGCCATATTATACAGGCAAAGGAAGTGCTGCGGCGGGAGATCAAAGCCTGCCCTGGCTCCATCGCTACATGCTGACCTAATATGATGATCAGTTGAGACTCATAACAGAGCAGGAAAATGAGCATTAATCACAGTTACACAGCAGTAAATAGGAAGCAAGGCCCTAGCATCCCAGCATAGCTGGACCCAAGGGAAGGCAGTGAGAGAAAGGCAGGTAGCAGCCTGCTGAGATGTGGAAGCAACTAATCTCAAGTCCTCATTCATGTCAACTGTATCATAGAATCTCAGGGCTGAAAGGGACCTCAGGAGGTATCTAGTCCAACCCCCTGCTCAAAGCAGGACCAATCCCCAGACAGATTTTTACCCAGATCCCTAAATGGCCCCCCTCAAGGATTGAACGTATAACCCTGGGTTTAGCAGGCCAATGTTCAAACCATTGAGCTATCTCTCCCCAAAAAGCAGGAAGTGAAGTGGCTACAGGACTTTGGATGCACTTACTGGATGTTGGGCTTCAGAGTTCCCTCCTGGAAATGGTGCAGGACGAGAGGTGGCTTTCAGGGTACCACAGCATGTCGCTCTCAGGCCAGGCCTCAAAAAGGGTGATGGAGACCAAGGAGGAACTGGGGCAAGCAGAGGGGATAGCACTATGTACAAGGTCTCGAGTGGACAGTGCTGGACTGCATCCACTGTGTGCATTTCCTTCTTGGCTGAAAACACTGTGGGTTTAAAGGCACGTAGAAAGAGGAGTCATCTCCGTGTGAAAGAGGGAGCAGCTTTGGCCCTTCCTTACACAGCCTAATGGAGCGATTGGGTTTTTTGGCCAGCCCTGCTCATTGACCAGTGTCATCACTAAGCTGCCCCCAGCAACACCCATGTCTCTTCCCTGAGTGGAACTCAGTCAGGTGTCTGAGTTGTTCACATTATTCCCTCTAATGTGGATTGTGTTGCATTTGTCAGCCCTGAATTCCCTTTCCTATCATGTTGCCCATCCCCCTGGCGTGGGTCAGTCCCTCTGAAGTTCCTCAGCTTCCAATAGCCTTGACAAACCTACAGAATTTGGTGTCATCTGCAAATATCAGCTTCCCCACCCCGTTCCAGCACTTTAATTATTACATTCACCATCCTGCCCATGGTACTGAGTTGCCAAACTTCTGCATTCTGGAAACATGAGACCATTCAAAAAATATGGTTAAAAAATCATAATTGTTTAGAAGATAACAAAGGTTCAGTCCTTTGCTTTCTGATTTCTGAGCCTGTAAGGTGCACTTGGGTCCGGTTTGCAGCCTTTTCTCAACCACCCAGAAATTAGAAACTTAAGAATTCATCTGGTTCCTACATGGTCATATGCCACCTGGAGCCTCGTATTACCTGCTGGGAGCCTTTGGCCAAGAACAAAACGGACCCTTTATTCCTTTGTTCGCTGTCTCGGCCAGCACTCAGCTGGCTCGGGCAGGGCACCCTGTGTGTAGGGAGAGGGGAGGGCACATAGGGGGAGAAGCAGCCAGTCCCTGGTGCAGTGGAGAGAGGATGCACCCTGAGAACAGGCATGGCAGGCTCTGTCGGCTGGGGTGGAGTTGGGTTGTGTCTGGAGCAGGCCCAATAAACTCAGAGGGGTGGAGAGGGGGGATTTGGGAGATCTGGCTGGTCTGAGGAGCGGGATGCTCTGGGTGCTGCCCCCAAAGCAGAGGGAGGGACGGAATGCTGGGACCAGAAGTTTCCATGGCAGTTGGGACTGGACCTTCTTCCCCCCATGCCCCGCTTCCCTGGGAGGCCATCGTGACTAGACCCCCCTGTGTGAGGGGGGCAGGTCCCCACGGAGCAGACGATGGGGCTGATGCCCCCTGGGTGAGGGGGGCAGGTCCCCACGGAGGCAATGAGTCTTAGTGCCCCTGGGTGAGGAGGGCATGTCCCCACACAGGCAATGGGTCCTAGTGTCCCTGTGTGAGGGGGGGCAGGTCCCCACGAAGCAGGCGATGGGGGCTGGTGCCCCTGGGTGAGGGGGGCAGGTGCCCACAGAGGAGGCAATGGGTCCTGGTGCCCCCAGGTGAGGGGACCCGTCCCCACAGAGCAGACGATGGGGCCGGTGCCCCCGGGTGAGGCAGTGGTACTAGGCTTTCCCTGTAGAAGGCAGATGATCAGAGGTGAGGGGCTGGGGCAGGCCCAGTGACAATGGCGGGGGTCCTCCGGGAAAGAGGCAAAGAGGGAGGCTGACAGAGGGGGAGCCAGAGATGAAGCCAGAGGACCCTGGGAGGCTGTGAGAGGAGACAGGACAGAGCAGTGCCGTGAGTGGGAGCCCCTGACGTGGGGGGGGGGGAGGAATCTCCCAAGATGCGGGAGGGGAGGGCTCAAATGGCTGCCTAGGCCTGGCCTTGGCCTCTGCCCGGGGCTGAACTTCACCCTGTGTGCTGGCTTTTCTAGCTGCAGACACGTGTGGCGGGAAGGACTAGGTGGGTGCTGCAGCGGGGCAGGGTGAGGTGCAGATTGGATGCCCAGGGCCAGATGCACTGTAATGGGGGGTGTTGAAGGGGAGCCGGGCAGGACTGAGGGTTGGCCCAATGGGGGGAGAGAAGCTGAGCAGCTCTGGGCCAGGCGTATCCCTAGTGGAGAGCTGGGTGGGATGTGTGCTGCTGAGAGGTTGCTGTGTGCATACCAGGGGGTGGAACAGGGGTCCCGGCTGGGGGCCGCGCAGGGCTCGGAGAGGGTGTCCCTGGGGGTACCCGTCTGGGGGCTGCGCAGGGCTCAGTGAGGGGGTCCTTGGGGGTCCCCGTCTGGGGGCCACGTATGGCTGGGCATGGAGTCCGTGGCTGGGCCGGGGTGGGTCCCTAGCCACCGGGGCAGGCCGGTGCGGGGGGGCCTAGCCAGGTCTGGCGGGGGGGGTCCCGAGCCAGGGCAGGCAGGGTGGGTCCCTAGCCAGGGTGGGAGGTCCCTAGCCAGGGCCGGGGGGGAGTCCCTAGCCAAGGTGGGTGCGGGCCGGTATGGGGGGTCCCTAGCCAGGGTTGGCAGGAGGGTGCGGGCCGGTGTGGAGGGGGGCTAGCCACAGGCAGGTCGGGGCGGGGGGCTAGCCAGGATAGGGTGCGGGCTGGCGGGGGGGGGCGCCTGGGTGGTGCGGGCCAGTGGGGGTCCTAGCAGGGTGGGTGTGGTTGGTGGGGTTGGTCCCTAGCTGGACGTTGCGGGCGGGTCCCTAGTCCGGCTGGGTGCGGGCCGGCAGGGGGTCCCTAGCCCGGGCTGGCGAGGTACCTTCCCGGTGGGTGCGGGCCGGCGGAGGTTCCCGAGCCCGGCTGGGTGCGGGCGGGGGGGCTCCCGAAGCCGGCTGGGTGCGGGCCGGCGAGGTTTTCCGAGGCCGCTGGGTGCGGGGCCGGCGGGGGGGTCCCGAGCCCGGCTGGGTGCGGGCCGGGGGGGGGGTCCGAGCCCCGGGCTGGCGAGTGGGTACCTTCCCTGGGTGGGTGCGGCCGGGGGGGGTCCCGAGCCCGGGCCGGCGGGAGGGGGGGTCCCTAGGCCGGCTGGGTGCGGGCCGGCGGGGGGGTCCGAGCCCGGGCCGGCGGGGGGGTCCTAGCCCGGCTGGGTGCGGGCCGGCGGGGGGGGGGGGTCCCTGCCCGGTGGGTTGCGGGCCGGCGGGGGGGGGGGCGTCCCTAGGCCCGGCTTGGTGCGGGCGGCGGGGGGGTGGGTCCTAGCCCGGCTGGGTGCGGGGCCGGCGTGGGGGGCCGCCGGGACCGCGGGCTCCGTAGCTGGGCGGGGCCCCGCCATGGCCGGCCTGCCGGCGCGAGCGGGTCGGGCGGCGCCGGGCGCTAGGACCGCGCGGGAGCCGCGCTCCCGCTCCCTCGCTCGGGCTCCGCTGGCTGGTCTGTGCGGCTCAGTGCTGCAGTGGAGGCGGCGGAGCTGCGGGAGGAGGCCTGGCCGGGCAGGGCAGGAGGCGGCGGCGGAGAGGGGGACCGCGGCGGAGGGAGCAGTGGCGGCGGCGGCTCCCGGGAGAAGGTCCAGGCCCGGGACTGGCCGAGGTAGCAGCGGGCCCAGGCGGCGGAGGGGGGCAGCTTCCCTAGGGCCGATCCTCCCCTTCTCCGCCTCCGGGGTGGGGGCGGTGCCATGGGGCAAGCGGGCACGGAGGGGGGGCTTGGCACCCGGGCATGGGGACGAGAAGCTGGCAGAGCCCCCCTCCCTGGGTTGCATTTGCCATGCATCGCAAAGAAATCTGCCCTAGATGTTGCATTGATTCCCCCCCCTTGCTTTTTTGGCAGTCGGTGCCTTCCTCCTTCCAAGTTCAGGTGCCCCCAGTCCCACTGCACACAGATCGATGGGGGGAAGGGGGCGGTACTCAGGGGCTACCCGCTGCCTTGCACCCGGGCTCCCCGATTTGAGTACATTGAGGGCGCACGAACTTGTGACCCCTCCTGGGGAGCTGTCGGGGGAGATTGCCCCCCGATTAATTAATGAGCCGTCAACGCCATCCCCTGAGGTGAGGATACAGATTTTGTGTTTAATATTTTGGGGGGGGAATTTGGGGGGGGGCTACCCAGATACCCCCTTCTGTGTGTGTGGAGATTTCCTTTATTTCACGTACATGTTTGCAGACGTGTCTCGGCTGCTTTGCATTGCTCCTGGCTATTATTTTTTTGCAGCCGTGCATTGGGTTTTGTAAAAAAAAAAAAATAAGGTGGGGGAGGAGAAGGGTGGGCACGGTTCCAGGGCAAGGAAATAATCCCCCTCCCCCTCCCTCAAATCCTTCTGTGAAGTGGAATGTAGAGCCCTGGTTGCAAGAGGGTGGTATGGAGGGCAAAGCAGAGAAGCTGGAAAAATGGCAGCCTGGCATGACCCTGGTTCTCTCGCCATCCTTCCCCCTCTTCATTCCTATCCTGTTCCCTCCAGAGAAGGGGGCTTTAGGAGACAGGCTGCAGCCTGGGGGTTCCTGTCAGGGAGTCAGGATGGGAGGAGATAAGGCGATTCTGCAGACAAGGGTAGGGTAGGGTAGGATAGGGATGGGGGGATTGCTCTGATCTTCTGGGAGAGGAGGCCATCCCTGGGGAGTGGGTCTCTGTGCACCCCCACCTGTGACTTGGTCTGTTTGTGTAGAAGGTAGGAAACCCTTTGAGTTTGGGCAGGAGATGCTGCTCTGCCGTTGGATTGTGCCTGCCGAGGGCCAGGGTTGGGGTGCAGGGAGGTGTAATTCCTAGGCTCTGCTAACAGCATCCTCTTGCCCTGGAGCTTTGCTGAGGGGATAGGACGAAACCTGCCCACTCTTCCCCACCAGACACTGAGTCCAGGCCAGGGAGGGTGTGGTGTACTGTAAGGAAGGTGCAAGGTGGTTGTTGTTTTGAGGGGGAGGGTGGTGAGAAGGGAGGATTCTTCCTCTCCATTCCATCGTCAAACCCAAGCCCAGGGGAGTGTTAGTGGGACAGAGACCCTGCAAGGGGCAGAGGAAGCTGCTGCATAGCCGACTGGATTTGGAGAAGCCAGGGTGGTTCACAGCCCCCGCTGAGGCTGGGTCTCTTCTCCTCCCTGTGAGGAGCTGGGTGCAGACGTGTCCTTGAATTCTTTGCATCTGCACTGATGAAGGGCAAGGCATCACAGCTGGGATTTGGGGGAAGGAGGGAGGCTGCATCATGGATCTGGCCCCCTCCCCAGCACATACACATTCACTGCAGGGAAATTGCCTCCATGGGGCCATTTAATCAGCCCCACAAATTAGCCCTGTAAAACTCTGCTCCCTTCCCTCCTGCCTGTGCCTCTTTCTTCCCTGCATTGCCTGCTTGGCTGGTTTATCATCCTGGGCCTGGCAGAGGGCCAGGCCCCATCCTCCTCCCCCCACCCCGCTCTCTTTTCTCCAGCCTTTGGGCTGGGATCTGGCAGGCAGTGCGTGTGTGGTGGTAGTGGGGGGAGACACTTTGAAAATCTCTATTCCCCCCACCCCAAGGCCTCTTGTCTTTTTATTTGTAAATGGCCTCCCTCCCTCTTTTCCATCCTCAGCAGCAAGGCTGGGCTGCCTGTATTGTGACAAGGGCTTTGCAGCTCCGTCCAAACACAAGAAGCCTAGAGAGGTTTTGCAAGGCAGGCTGGCAACTGAGATGGGCATGTTACTCATTCTGTGCACACAAGTGTCATTGACTTAGCCTGCCCATCTGTGTGTGTGTATGTGTGTGTGCCCGTGCGTGTGTCTGTTTCTCTTGCGCTCTCATCTGTCACTTGGGACTGACAAAGTCCTGGAGGATCTGCATGGAGATTCTTTTTCTTATACACAGTCATTTCAAAATGATCTTTATCAAATGCTTGCCCTGCTGGGGGAGGGAGCGCTGCTACCTTTAGCCTCTGAAAGCTCTCAGCCTAGGATTGGGGCAAAGGGGGGAAGTTGGCATGCTGTTTAATCTCTGGGAAACCTGTTTGAGGGGGGTGCTGTTATGCAGAAATATTGGGAAATGCACTAAAGATCCACTTTGAAGCCCCATCTGTAAATTCAGGGGTTTGAGTCTTTGCAGGAGTGTGTGGTTTATTTTCCGCCTGATGATTTTGCTGTCAAAGAATAGTCAGATGTCGAGCTAGAATGGGAAAGAATCAGACTGTAAGTCATTAGAGGGTGGGTAGTTTGGTCTCATACATACAGGAGCAAAGTTCATCTCTTGTATTGATTGTGCTAGTTTTCATCCATTGACCTGTTTCCTTCTGTAAGTACCATGCAAAAATCTATATGGAGAAAGAAAGGCTTCTTCATGGCTTGGAATTGAGGCCTGAAAGATTTGTATCTGCTTATGACGTGTACAGTGATGCTCCTACTGTTACCACAGACTTCCCTAGCTGTCTCTTTTTATGTTTATTGATGAGATAAGTTCAAGTTAGTGACGCCTTTTTTTCAGTGTTCGAGTGTGTGTGTGTGTGTGTCTTTGAGCAAGTGAATTTTCCTCTTAGCCTAGTTCCTCTTTTTTTCTTCCCTTTGTGCTGCGTAGATGGCATCACAATGATTGGTTTTACTGTATTTGCATTACTTTGCTAAGTGGATGATTGCAGAAATATGTTTTGGTAAACTGCTTGTAGCCCAGTAACCTCTGGAGAGCCTAGGCTTTGAAAACACACAGTGCTGTACATATATGTATATTTTTAACTCCGCTGCTTATATGGGCCTGGAGTACCATTTAGAGAGGCGAGGTTTCTGTCTGAAATCCTATGGAAGGAGAAGGCCTGGAAATTTGTAAGCAAAATTCTTCAGATCTAGTGGCTGTGAAGTTCTTGATAATAATGGACGAGGAATTGACCTTTTTGTGTTAAGTAACTGCTCTCAGTAACTCTTCACACACGCAATAGCCTTTCATGCTGAGTCAGCTCAAAACTTCCTAGCAGGAGGCTTTTTTCTTAAAATGAAATGTCCACAAACATCTCTAGGAAATAATGGATATCCATATATAACACTTGACTAAGGGCTTGCAAGCAGTTCTGTAGTAGAGTGGCAGTGGGATTAGAGTCTAAACAATGTTTCTTTAGCTGCTTAAATAATCTCTAAATTTATATGTGTCTTAAAAACATCTCTCTGGGTTAGTTGGAATGAAAGCAGAGCCAAAATGATTTAGTTCCTAGCTTCATTCTCAGGGAAACGGGCTGGGTAAAACCCCGGAGGGATGTTTCCATTTAAAAAGTTGGCAGAATCCACTAATTTGATCCTGCTTTGCAAAATATTTTTGAGGGTGGGCACCACCCCTTTCACCATAGCACCTCCCATTGCTTACTGTAGTTTGTTTGTTTTTGGGATTTTACCCAACGGATACTTGAAGCTCTGCTTCTGGGCAGCAACTCTGGGCGCCTCAGGTGATTTAATATTCATTCTACATCATCCTAAAAATATCACTACGCAATTGTGCATCACTGCTTAATTGCTTCCATACTGGCATCTCCCCACACTTATACCAAACCATGGGCTGGCTTTTTCCTTGCCCTTTGTTACATTTGGGGTTCCTCTAACCTCTAGCATCCCTGCTTTGCTCAGTCTACGATTCTCCTAATCTTCTTATTGTGTGCTTGAGAACAGTTTGAGAGGTTTCACTTATAAATCCCTTGAGTGTCTCCGAACTGCTAAGGTCAATGGTAGAAAGCAGATCTGGCTGCAATTCTGATGTATTGGTGGTGACATAACAGAAAGGGGTGCCCTGCTTTCTGCTCTAGGCTTCTTTGAGCCTGTGGCAGAACTGAAAAGGAAAACAAACTGGCACAGTGATGCTCTTTATTACCCTGATGAGTGTGTTTAATTTTCCATGTGGAATCGGCTGTTTTGATGTATGGCATGTGTTTCATGTGAGGGTTGTACAGAATTGGCTACATGTAAACAGTGAAATGTTTCATACTTCTGAGTGCAGTTTTCTAGAGAACAAATAGTAGAGTTTGGGACCAAGTTGTTCATGAATGTTCTTGTAGATTTTAGGCCGTTTAGTGTTGTAAATGATGGTCTTCTTGACCTACTAACTCGGAACTTCTCTAGCAGCCATTCCGTTAGTGTTGGGGTGGGTGTGGGAGGGCTGGGAGATTTCCAGGGACATGTAAAGCAAATGTTTCATAGATTCATAGAGTTTAAGGTCTGATCAACTAGTCTGGCCATTAACTTTCACTCAGATACCTGTGTTCCTTGTTCCTAGATGTATAACTTTACATTATTATGTTTACAGTGTAGGAGAGGATCTTGACTACTTTGGTTACAGTATAGAAGAAAAGAACGTCTTGTTGTGTAGAATAATTTTCCATCAGGCTAGTTTTGGGACCTTTCCTGTATCCTCCTCCTTTCCGTCTAGTCTGTTGCTGAGAACCAGCCATTCTTCCCCCCAACACACCTGTTTTTCTGTGTATTTTCACCTACGATGTGTGCTATCACTGTCCCCAGCACTTGGCAGAGTTGATCTGTTTTTGCTGAAATTCACAGGGTATAGTATGTAGTTTTATATAGGACTCTGTGAGGGTAAAAGCCAAATACAAATCGAGATTTTGACTCCTTTGCCTAACACAGACATGTAATTTTGAATAATAAGCAAATAAGCAAATATTTGACCACAGAAGTTTATAATTAGCTAAGTATCAGAGGGGTAGCCGTGTTAGTCTGGATCTGTAAAAGCAGCAGAGAATCCTGTGGCACCTTATAGACTAACAGACGTTTTGGAGCGTGAGCTTTCGTGGGTGACGCAGGTAGTGGAAATTTCACCCACGAAAGCTCATGCTCCAAAACGTCTGTTAGTCTATAAGGTGCCACAGGATTCTCTGCTGCTTTTACATAATTAGCTAAGTTTGTTTAACTGGATCAAGCCAATACTTTTATTATCCATGACAATGAATTTATTACAGCCATCCGTCGGGAGTAATAGCATAGGTGATGCTATCACTTCTAACCCATTAGCCCTGAACATTTTTGACAAATATGGCTATGATTTTTTCTGTAGCTCTTTCTCTTATCAGCCTTGTTGTAATGAAAAGAGAGACTCTCTCTCCCAATTTCCTTCTTTTCTGAATGTCCAGAGTTGTGATTTGCAGCAGCATTTAGTTGTTGATACCATTTTGGTATCTGACTTTGGGTTTTAAGGAGGGATGGATTTGGTTGCTACTTGCCTGGGAGACCTTCAAGGAGAGCCCTGGTGCAGTAGGTGCTGACTCAGGGTAGGTACCACTCTTGCCTCTGAGTCAATACTCAGTGAACGCTGCAGTATTTTGCTGCTGGAGGGGGTGGTAGTGACTCGTCTCTCTGAATCAGTGCTCAGCTAATGCCCCAGTGTGATTTAGGATGGTTGTTGGTGGCTCAGTAGGTGTGTCTCAGTAGGGGAAGTAGAGACTGTGCTGTCAGAGGGGGTGTTGTTGACTCAGAGTAACAATAATCATTCTTTGCAGGACTTGTCATGTTTCAAATGCTTTGGACAAGTTCCCTAACGAATCCTCACAGCCCCCTGGAAAGCCCCCTATTTTTACAGGTGCAAAGTGCACCCGTCTAAGTGCTAGGTGGCCCTTACCCCCCATGTCTGTGCTGCACCACGGTGCCAGGTACATGTGACATGAACTGTGTTAGCAGAGGTGCTATCTTCCATATGAGGAATGAAGCTCAGGTCTTAAGTATTTGTGGTCATTAAAGATCGCTGAGCACTTACTCCTAGAGGCAGGGTGTCATCTCTGTATCATGACCAAGTGCCAGCTTGGGTAAGGGTATCTGCATGCTGGCGTACCTCAAATTCTGCACGTACTGTAGTGTCAGAACAAAGAAGAAGCTACCTTCAGCTGCTGGGGGGGAAGGAGAGGAGTGTGTGTGTGTGTGTGTATTTGTAAACGTAGACTGGAGGTGGCTGCATTTCAGTGATCTGTGCACACTGAAAGAGCCTTGGGGTCTCAGTCTTTGTTGCCCTCATTATTAATAGCTGGGGCAGGAGGCTCATGAGCTCTCCTCTTTGAAATGACTTGAAATAGAATGCCTGTTAGGTGTCTGTGAGTTCCCAGCATGTGACTGGGCTGAAGCATCCTGACAGCAGGACTTGAGGAGTCCTTAATAAACCCTGGCTTGTTAGCACTGTGTGTATCATAGACGGTAACCCACTTTAAACGCCTCTGCCGTTAGTGGGAGTGACTGGCAGGTCCCATACAAGCTCTGCCTTGTGGGAGAAGTGCCGTAAGTTTTCTTCCTCACTTGCCTTCAGCTGTAAGGTCAGACTGAGCTGTTAAATACAGGAGCAGAGGAACGTGCAGACAGAGTCCTTCCCTGCACTTCAAAGGCAGGCGCTGGTGCGTGAGTGGGAGAGCCAAGCAGGTGGCAAGGAGAGGATTAATTTGCGATCAAGTTTTGAGACCTGCTGCATTAACTGGGTGAAACTCTTCCAGTTTGCAAGCTTCTGCCCAGCCTTTGCTCTTAATGCGCCAGTAATAACTCTGGGCACTAGTGCACAGGAGAAGGAGTACGTGCTGCCATCAGGAGAACGAACACCTGTTGTGGAAGCAGTAGAGGAGCTCATTGACTTGGGTAAGGTTATTCAGAGAGCTTGGGACCAAGGCAAGGCTGCTGTGAATGGGCACTACTGAAGGCCCCACAGGTTCCACATTGAACGTGTGTAGCCTGCTTCAGTCATGTTTCTTTGCAGACTCTTTCCAGTGACGTTTAGAGGTAAGGAACACTGTGTGGACCGTATCAAACCTCCTTTAGACAGAGAGGCAGGATCCGTCGCTGGTTGGACAAGGGAGTTCACTCCCTCACGGGGCTCACAGCAGCAGTTTGTGGTTACTAGGGGAAAGGGGCGTTTACACTCCCTTCTAAGGGATGGACATGCTGCTTAAAGAGCTCACTTTGAAAAAGAGTGCTTGTCTTTATTTAAAGCTCAGCAGAGGGGGAGGCTAGCTGATGAGGCTGTCGAGGGATGGGGGCAGGGAGGAGGCCTTCATTGCTGGTTGTTCCTGGTGCTCCCCCTTGCATATTCCCCATCTGCCTGCTGTTTCTTACGCAGCCTGACTATTTTTAGTGCATTTGGAGACCATGTTTGCTGGAAGCGAATCAAAGCCTGAGAACTCGTTATTTTTCAGAGTGGAGCTGCGTGCTGCTCTGAGCGAACCATTTCTCTGGGACATTGGGGATGACCTGGGGTGGGGGCTGGCTGGCTGTGCTGAGCTATTTGCTGGCCTTGTGTGTGTGTTGGAATGCCTTCCTAATGGCAGAGCTCCCTGCATCTGGGGGGAGAAGTGGCTGACAGAGCCGTTTCATATGGGTTTGGAGAGGCTTACTTAGAAATCCAGGCGAACGTTGCCAGCAGCTCAGCTGGGACCCACAGGGCGGGAGACCCACCAGAAGAGAATGTGTTCTGTGGTGAGGGGCCCCAAGGAGCACAAGACCCCTGCAGTGGAGCTGGACTGCATGGAAATGGAGGTCCAGAGGAGTTGTGAACCTGGCAAGGGAGTCAGATGGCATGGGGGGCAGGGCCTTTGGGATCACGAGACCCTGACCAAGGACCTGGATTGCCTGGGGGTGCTAGGCCAGAGGCATGATGGAGAGTGGTGAAGCAGTGGAATGGGTTACCTAGGGAGGTGGTGGATTCTCCTTCTTTAGAGGTTTTTAAGGTCAGGATTGACAAAGCCTTCGCTGGGATGATTTAGTTGGGTGTTGGTCCTGCTTTGAGCAGGGGGTTGGACTAGATACCTCCTGAGGTCCCTTCCAACCCTGGTATTCTATGATGAGACACCCTGACTAAGAAGCTGGATTGCATTGGGGGTGCAAGCCTGGAGGGTGCCCGCATCCAACGGGTGCTGCTCAAACCGAGCAGCAGGGGTGCTCCCTGCCCCATGGAGCCCACAGTCTAGAGATACACTGAGTAGGGGGCAGGGCACAAGACACGTGCAATGTTGGGAGGTCTGAACAGTCCCCCGGGCACTCCTCTAGCACAACGTGTCGTCTGCAGGCAGCACAGCAGAGATGGAGCTTCAGGGTGAGGGCCTCGAAGCTGAGCTTGGGGAGGGTGCTCTCGGTAAGGGGCAGAGGTGTGGGGGACACTGAGAATGGGCATTGGAGGCTGACACCATTTGAGGGGATAGGGAAGCACCTGGAATTTGGCAAGGGGAAGAAGTCATGCAGAGCTTGGAAGGGGATGACAAATAGCTGGCGAGAAGGGATCTTTGGTCTTGTCTGTGCTGGAGATGCTTACACCAGTTCTCCTGCCTCTCAATTGGTTTAAAAACACCGTGTCACACACATGAGTGTGTCACTCACTTGTCAAGGAGGCAACAGGCATTGCAGTTTCATCCAAAAATGTACAGGGGAGTAGAAGGGTTCCTCCATGGGGCTGTGGGGTATCCCATCGCCTCGCACTAGGTTGCTCTGAGCCCAAGTCCTGGGTCAGGGCGGGCCAGTAAACAAACAGTCGGGAGCTCGGGCCCTTAGGCAGGGGCAGAGCCAATAGTTCAATGCAAGCCCAGGCCCTAGGTCAGGGTGGGGCAGCAAACACACAGTCAGGAGCTCCGGCTTCTGAGTGTCTGGTGTGAGGGGGAGGCTGACACCCGTGAGTGGGGGGTCAGGGGGGACGCAGGCCCTCCTGCTGCACGTGTCCCAGCCCGGGGCCCTAGCAGCGGCAGAAGACTCGCTGCTGTGTCAGTGGGGATCCTGACCGCACCGCGCTGACATGGGCTCTGGGTGTGCTGCAGCCAGACTAAAGTCAGCTACTCTGGGCTAATTCCTACCTCCCTCTTGTAAGGTACCTGGGTTTGGTTAGCATCCTTGGCAGTGCCCAGCACCATCGATTCCTCCAGATAACTAGCGAAGGGCAGATTCAACTGCTCCTCGGGGTAGCTGGCGAGGGGCAGGCACGGCTCCTCCTCGGGGTAGCTGGCGAGAGGCAGGCGCGGCTCCTCCTCGGGGTAGCTGGCGAGAAGCAGGCGCTGCTCCTCCTCGGGGTAGCTGGCGAGAGGCAGGCGCTGCTCCTCCTCGGGGTAGCTGGCGAGAGGCAGGCGCGGCTCCTCCTCGGGATAGCTGGCGAGAGGCAGGCGCGGCTCCTCCTCGGGATAGCTGGCGAGAGGCAGGCGCGGCTCCTCCTCGGGGTAGCAGGCGAGGGGCAGGCGCGGCTCCTCCTCGGGGTAGCTGGCGAGGGGCAGGCGCGGCTCCTCCTCGGGGTAGCTGGCGAGGGGCAGGCGCGGCTCCTCCTCGGGGTAGCTGGCGAGGTCAGGCGCGGCTCCTCCTCCGGGTAGCTGGCAAGAGGCAGGCGCGGCTGGCCTGGCCAGTCATTGGGTCGGCCATGGCCTGCAGGCGTCCCCCAACCCGGAGTTAGGCCACAGGTATCTAGCCTCTCCAACTGAGCTTTGCGGCGGGGCTTTTCTACTTCCTGTCCTGCACCATGACTTCTGGGTGGCGGGCGCAGGATCCACTGTCTCTGCCCATATTGGTGCTAGGGGAGGCTTGTCCCTCAGCGGGGCTGTATGGGTTATCCCACCACCTCGCTACAAGGGGTCACATCTCAGTTGGCTGAAGGCATTTGTTGCACTGACCTCTCTGACATCTCCCTTGCCTGGCCAAGCTGTCTTGCTCCCCAGCTGAGAGTCTCCTCTGAGCTCCCAAAATGTCTCTGCTTCTCCCCTGAGCCATGACACCTTGGTTCCACAGAGCCCCAACCAGCAGCCCAGGGGCTGATTCTGCACTCTTAGCCCAACTCCCTCCTGGTTTCCTCCCCTGCTGCCATCTTCCTTTCCAGCTCTGTTCCAGCATCCCAGAGGTACGCTGTGTGCTGAGCCTGCAGTAGGAGGAGCAAAGCTGGGAGCTAGTCCTTCAGCTCCCTCCAAACCCTGCAGGACTTGCAGTGCCAGAGCAGGGGTGGGCAGAGCTGGGGAGGAAGGATACTGCGGGGGAGAGGCATGGCAGGGAGCAGAGCGCAGACCCAGCTGCTGAGCCACCTGGATCACCTGTGGGGGACCTGCAGCCCCAATAGGGAAGACTATAGAAAGGGGTGCATTTCTGGAGAGAAGGGGATCCTCTGGGGGGCATAGCGCAGGGGCAGGGGAGTCTCAGGAAATGGTTGGCTAGGAAAGTGGTCTTCGTTGTCACAGTCACCCCGCATCAATCAGCGTCACATGGGCGCAAAGGCAGCAGTGGAGTTGGTTAGGGTGGGTGTGCGCAGCCTTTTGGTGACAGTGTCCATGCTGACAGACGATGGGAGGGAGGAACTGGAGCCATGGTACGGTTGAGCTGACGTGAGGCTGGGGCGAAGGGAAACAGGTCAGAGTGGAGAGGTGGCTCTTTGGGGTAAAGATGGTAGTTGAAGCTGTGTGGGTGGAAAGAGGGGAGAAAGGAGAAGAGGCAGGGGTCAAAGGCAGCACCTATGAGACGTGAGGGAGAGTGGAGACAAAAAGCCCCGAAACGATGGTCAGAGATGAACCAGGAGAGGAGGGAGTAAGGAGGTGTGTGCTCAGCAGTGTGAAAAGCAGCAGTGAGGGCAAGGCGGGTGAGGATGAGGCGGAGCTCTGAGAATGGACCAGAAGAGGAGGTTGAAGGGGACCCTGGTGAGACCTTTCGGTGAAGGGGAGGGGCTGGAAGCCCAGGGGAAATAGAGGAACTTGAGGTGGTGATTGTAGCTGGCATGTCCCATGAGTTTGGAAGTGAGGGGGAGATGGAGCTGGGGCAGTGCTGGAGACACTGGGGAGACGGCTGCCTGCGGGTGGGGCAGCCTAGGAGAGGTGGGTCTGTTCCGGACTGTGCCCTGCTTGTTCAGGCTGCGGAGAATGTTCCGTGGTGCTCAAACCTCCCAGCAGAGGGGAGACAGCTCCCAAGTGTTGGATTCCTGCTAAGAACCAAGGGGCAGGGAGGGGGAGGCTGATTGCAGGGGACGTCCAGCCCCATGGCCTCTGCACAGTGGGTTGGGCGGGGCACAGAGAGGGAGAAGATGGTTCCTGCCTACATCCAGCCCCCTGGCCTCTGCACAGAGCGGAGGTGGGTAGGGGGGCAGGGAGGAAGAGGCTGATTATGTGGGACACCCAGCCCCCTGGCCTCTGCACAGAACAGAGGTGTGTGGGGAGGGGGGTCAGGGAGGGGGCGGCTGGGTCCTGCCTCTAACCCAGCCCTGCCAGAAGCAGGGGGGTGGGGGGGGGGGGGGGGGGGGAATAGAGAGGGAGAGGCTGAGTGCAGCGGACACCCAGGCTCTGGCCTGTGCAGGGTGGGGGGGAGCACAGAGAGGGAGAGGCTGGTTCCTGCCTACACCCAGCCCCCGGGCCTCTGCACAGAGCAAAGGTGGGTGGATGGGTGGGAGGCAGGGAGGGAGAGGCTGAGTGCAGGGGACACCCATCCCCCTTGCCTCTGCACAGAGCAGCGGTGGGGGTGAGGCAAGGAGGGGGAGGCTGATTGTGGGGGACTCCCATCCCCCGGCCTCTGCACAGAGCAGAGATGGTGGGGAGGCAGGGAGGGAGAGGCTGATTGTGGGGAACATGCAACCCCCTCGCCTCTGCACAGAGCAGAGGTGTGGGGAAGGGGAGGAAGAAGCTGCTCCCTGCAGCCCCCCCAGGCCACAGCCTACCTGTAGTGGGGCAGAGGAAGGAGAATTGTTTGGGTTTTAAGTTTCTGTTTTAGAAGCAGCAGCCCTGCCTGCCCAGCAGCCCCCCACCCTCCTGGCTGGGAACGAGCTGCGGCTGGAAAGCTCTAGAAACAATTTGCAGCTCTGGTGCCAAAGGCAACAGCAGCCCTGGCCATGGCTAATGCAGGCAGCATTTTCCATAGCAACAGGTGCTTGGCTGTGGTGGGCAGCCCCTGCTGGGGGAGGGGGAAGCAGCATCTGTCTGGGACGGGGGGGGGGTACTCCGTGCCCCGGGACAGGAGTTTGGGATTGACGGGGGGCCAGGGAGAGGCGAGGGGGCTCTCCATGGAGTCTGGAGGAGCTGGCTAGCATGGTGTCCGGGTGGTGGGGACCCTCGTGGGTGGGGGGCTGGCGGAGCTGGGGGAAAGGGGCCCCTGCACAGCTGAGTCAAGGCTGCGGCGTGTTAATAATTGTCCCTGGCTGGGGGCGAGGCCGCTTGAAGCTGGTGCCTGCGGGTGCCGTGTGCGATGGTGTTCCGGGCCTCACCCTGCGCCCTTCTCTGTGTTTCCTCCACAGGTGGCAGGAGGGGCCAGACAGACAGACAGACGGAAGGCTCAGGACATTGCTGCTTGGGCAGTTTTTAAACTTTCTTCTTGTTTTTAAAGTTTGAACTTTTAAATTTTATTTTATTTAAAAAAAAAAAAAAAAAAGCAAAACCTCTCAGCCTACCCCATCCCCACAATGCCGTCCAACGGGTCTATCGACACCAGCAGTGCTGCTCCAGACAGGGAGACGCTCGACACTCACAAGGTAAGAAACACATGGGCAGTGCTGGGCACCCCAACTCTGGAGGGGGGCACAATCCTTCCCACTCTCTGATGGCCCACATGTGTGATGAATTGGGTGGGTCTCAGTCCAGTTTCCTGACCATGTCCAGTGCTGGTGTTAACTGGCAGAAGAGCCACTGGTGGGTGGGCAGGGCTGGTGTGAGGGGGAAGGGCTTGCCCGGCAGCTGCCTTGTCTCTGCTGTGGGGATGCTGAGGGTTCAGGCTCTGGGGCTGTCCATCTGGTCCCAATGTTTTCAAAGGCCCATGTCAAGTCTAACTGGCTGTCTGATTGTGGGAGGGGAGGGGCTGGGGGGAACGTTCTGGTGTCTAGCAGGCAGGGAGGAGAGTGTGGCCTGGCCACAGGCTTGTGCTGGTGATCTGAACTGGGGGTGGGGGCAGGCGCTGAGAAGGCCTGAGCTGCAGAGTGGGATTAGAGTGGATTGAGCTATTTCTGGGCACTGCTGAATGGGGGCGAGTGTGACGGTGCTGATGAGACCTGCTGTTACCCTCGCTGCTGTCACCCGCCAAGAGAGAGAAGCCTCTGGTAAGGCGGGGGAACGAGGGCAGCTGTCCTGTTGGTTGGGGTGGTCTTGGGAGGTCAGGGGGATGGCTGCTTTGCAGGCATGGGCTGGTTCACCTGCCCTTCTGCTCCAGGGGGAGCTGTGACAGCAGGAATTGGGTCAGTGCCCTCCATGTGACCCTGGTCTGACTCTACATACCTGGGTGGGGGGGACTGCACAGCTCTGAACCAGGGACAAACAGATGGGGGAGGGAGGAGTGCACACCCCAGAACCTGGGACACGTGACAGGGAAGAGAGACACCCTGGGTGGGGAGAGGGCTGGCAGGGGGAGAGAGTGTCCGTGAAGAAAGGACAGATATGCACAGATGCACAGGGGGAGTGGCGAGGGAGACGCACCCACACACTGGGGGGTATGGGTAGGACAAAGAGATACACTCACTGGGGGGCTAGGACGCAGAGGTGTGCATACACTGAGGGATGAGACAAGAGGTGTGGACACTGGGGGAGCGGGCCGAAGTGAGAGAGACATGCTGGGAGGCGGGGAGACACAGACCGGCTGGGGTGGGAAGGGGGCGTGGAGGAAGAGAGGGGGATGCGCAAGTGTTCGTGTCAGAGCTGTGCTCATTTGCCAGCCAGAGCGGGGGGGTGGGGTGGGGGCTCCAGCACCATTGCTAATGCCAGGCTGGAGCGGGAGAGCTCAGGTAAGGCCCAGCTGGGGGAGGGACCTTGTGTAGCTACACACCTGCATGGCCGGGAGAGAGTGAGTTGGAGGCAGAGGATCCAGGCACTGTGCTGGAGCTGGGCAGCAGTGGGGACCCTCACCTCACCTCCCTTCTGGGGTCCTGATAACTCACAAAGAGAGGGGTGTGCACATCCAGTAACAGCAGCTTCCTTGTGAAAGTTTATTATCTTCAGGTTGAGAAAGGAACAAAAGTCTGCTCTCCGGCCCCAGACTCTCCTGGCATCTCAGCTCCTCCCAGCCCTTCCCAGCTGGGGGAACTCCCCGGCCTCTCAGTTTTCTCTGCAGGAGCCTCTCTTACTCCCTGCTGCCCTTTATCAGGGTGGCAGCTCCCATCCCCAGCCCTCCTCCCAGGTGTGGCAGGCAGAGGCAGCCAGCTCCAGACTCCAGTCCTTAAAGGGACAGGCCACCCCCTTACACAACCTCACCCTTGCCCAACCACAGGGCAAGTTTCTACCATCTTTGTTTCTTCCGTCACTCCTTGCTGGCTTGTTTGGCGATAGCAATACCACCAACTGGCTAAAGCCACGGAGCAACTGGCTCTTTCCTCCTTGATGTCCTCCATCTCCCCTATTTGGAGATGAAGCCCACCCACTTGTCCACCAGCATTTCAATTTGCCATGCTAAGCCCTGCTTATCTGTGGCTAGCTGGTTGCTTTCTTGCAGGGCCAGCTGCACATCCTCCTTCAAAGCAGCATGTTTCCTCTGGTGTGTCTCCTTCAAAGAGAGCAAACCACTAATCTCTCCCGCCAGTTCTGTGTTTATACCCCTTTGCCAACCAGCTGTTCTGTCCTGCCGCTCCTGAGTCACATCCCTGCTCTGATCCTGCCTCTCTCTGACTTAGCATCCTTCTCCCACAGCCCCAAGTCCGTCTGCTCTTGAGCAGGAGGCGGGGCTACTATGTCCATCACCACCCCACTCACTCCTCTCGCCTCGGGCACAGAGGGCTGGCATGCTTCCGAGAACATGCTAGCAGCCTGCCAGATCTTTCCCATCTTACAGACCCCCTCGTTTTCTTTGCCAAGGTCCTGGACCTCATTAAGACACATCTTCAGTGCAGGTCCTTCCTTCCCATGCCTAAAACACCTCTTAGAGGGAGCGTTTGTCTGGCTGTGTCCTAGTCAGCTACGTCTGGCATGCCACTTAGGGGACACACGCTCCCCTTCTCCCCTTGCTTCTTTTCTTAACTGTTCTTAAAGAGACAGACCCTCCTGGTATCCCCCACCACTTGAAACATATGGCCAGGCCCTTCCACCTCCACACCACTCTTGGTGTGTGTCTTCCCCCAGCCCCTGCTGAGTGATCCCACTGCCAGCTGGGGCCCTCCACTCTTGTGTCCAGGTTTCCCACATTAAAGCATAGCAGGATCTTCCTCACCTGCCAGCAGTGATCTCCCTGCTGTGCCTGTGGCTGCACTGCCTGGGTTGCCAGATGATCCTGCAGAAGGAACATTTGGATCCTGCCGCCTGTGCCACTGGCAACATCCCGGAGACCCCTCATGGCCACAGGCTGACCCCTTGTCTCAGTTTCCCTTCTTGGTTTCTCACTAATTCACAAAAAGAGGCTTTTACAAGTCCAGTAACCGCAGCTCTCTTTAGGGTCTGGTTATTAGCTTAAAGTTCAGAAATGAATCCAAAAGTCTGCCCTCCAACCATAAACTGGGCCCAGACCCAAGCTCCCCTGGTTTCTCAGGGTCTTCCCTGCTTCAGCTGGCTCCTCCCAGCCCTCCCTAACTGGGCAACTCCCCTGGTCTCTGAGTCTTTTCGGCAGGAGCCTCTCTTGTCTCTCCTGAGTGTCCTGAACTCTTCTCCCCTAGAGTCCTGCTGCCATTTTTAGGGGAGACAGCTCTTCCATCCTCAGCCCTGCCCCCTACTAGCTGTATCTCTAGACTGCAGCCATCTTGGGGGGGGGGGAGGGGAGGGGAGCACCCCTGCTACTCGGTTTGGAAGGAGCCCAGTGTATTATGGGCGGTGATGAATAAATAATAATAATGAAAGACTTTCTGTGCCAGCAGTAACTAGGAAGGTTGTTAAACTGCAGCTATTACAGTTAAACATTTTTAAATCTGCAGGAGCAGATAACTTGTACCCAAGAATATTAAAAGAACTGGCTGAGAAATTCTCTGAACCATTAATGTTGATTTTAACAAGTTTAGGATCAGTGGGGACTGTAAAAAAGCTGCTGATGTTGTACCAATATTTAAAAAGGATAAGTGGGATGACCATGGAAACTATAGGCTAATTAGGCTGGCAGAATCCTGGAAAGACTGATATGGGATGTGGTCAGTAAAGAATCAGAGGAAAGGTAGGGTAATAAATGCTACTAAACATGGTTTTATGGAAAGTAAGACTTGCTAAACAAGCTTGGTATTGTTTTTTTGATGAGATCACAAGTTTAGTTGATGAAAGTAACTGCTGACACAATATACTTAGATTTCTGACTCTGTCCCTCATGATATTCTGATTTAAAATTACTATTATCTGAATCGATGTCATTGTCGTCGTCATGGCGAATCCCAAAGGGACATAGCCTCCTTGCGGATTGAGTGTCACCCGGACTGATCTCTGGTTAGGTCCTTAGGGTGGTCTGGCTGGGCATTCAGTTTATGTCCATCATTGGCAAACTTACCACTTTTGGTGACTGTGTGATTGCAGACTGTGTAACGCAGTTTCTTGGTAAATCAGCTTCCTAATCTGTTGGTCTTCCATTCTAATGATGTATGTCTACCAAGAAAGCTGCTGAAACCAAAACCAAATGAGTGCTGATTTCCAGTTGCTGTGTCCAGCGACACATGTCCTCATTGCTCTGCCACTTGATATAGAGCGGTCGACAAAGACAACAAAAACTTCAGTCTGCTGCTGTTCAGTCATCTTCAGCTCCCACGTTTCATGGCTGTACAATAGAGTTGGTAGAACCATGGTGCTACATATCCACAGCTTCATCACAAGCTTAATGTCACAACATCCCCACAGAGGCTTCTGAGGGGCTCAAAAGACACAGCAGCTACTGCTGTGCAAGTGTTCACATTTCTCAGGCATCCTCTGGCCCTGTCCCAAGTCTCTGACAGCAGCCACCTGCCTGACATCCCATCTGGACAGGTTAATACTGAACTCATTGTAATCTGGAGCCGGAGGCTACTCGGTGGGAATGGCCAGGGTTTATCTGGATCAATGTGCACAAGCTTCTTGCCCAACCAGATTGGCATCAGGTTTCTGATAGCCGACTCTGTAATCTAGCAGAAAAAGACATAACAAGATCCGACATCTGGAAGCTGAAATTAGACAAATTCAGACCAGAACTAAGGTGCATGTTTTTAACAGGGTAATTAACAATTGGAGGACCTAACCAAGAGCTGTGGTGGATTCTCCATCCCTAGATAATTTGAAATCAAGACTGGATGTTTGTCTCAAAGACACACCAGAGAGTTCAGCTAGAAGTTATGGACTTTGTGCACGAATCACTGGGTAGAATTCTCAGACTGGAAGATCTCAGTGGTCCCAGCGGGGTGAGATCAGGCCGTGCAGAGGCCGGGGGAGAGCAGGCTGGCAGAGGGGAAACGGGGCAGAGAGCGGGGGAGAGTGGGCCGGGCAGAGCAGGTTGGCTGGGAGGTGGTGTGGTGGGGCAGATTAGTAAAGGTGTTGAGGCTCACGTCAGCACAGATCCAGCCACAGCTTGACTTAGGAGGTTTAGCATCAACTAATGTACAGAGAAAAGATTTACCCTCCTGCTTTCTTAAACAGTGAAGCAGTCGGTGAGCACTCTCTGCCAGCCAGGAGTGCTAGAAGTGAGGAGAGCTGCAACAAGGGACAGCTTGCTCTCCCTCCCACAGCGGGTGGCCTCCAGCCTGTCTCTAGAGCCAGTTTATTTCTGGGCCTCTTGTTACCAGATAGATACGGACAAAGTGGAGGAAGTGTCGAGAAGAGACACACAAATGCTCCGGGGGCTGAAGGATCTGACAGATAAGAAGTCATTATAGAGTTATGTGTGGCCACGCTAAACCACGGGAGGAAGAGGGATTGGTGAGAGTGGCCCAAGGGGTATAACTAGGAGACATGGGATGGAATTAAGAAAGGGCAAATGAGAGATTCCCTGGCAGGAAATGGATCAAGCTGGGGAATTTTCTGGGGAAGGGCTGGAGCCCCTGTTGATCAGGTTAACGCACACGACAAAATGCTAGAAAACGTACAATTGGGAGCAACTTTTTCTGACCCTGGAGTGAACAGGAGCAACTGGGCCCTGACGGGGCTTTTCTGGTTTGGGGTGAGGCAAGCTCACAAGCTGAGGTTAGCATGTGGAGAATAAATCTCTGCAGAACTTTAAGGGGGAGTGGGTGACTCTTCCTCTGAGGCAGTGCTGACCTCCATGTCCCATTGCAGCAGTGGGGGATGCTTTGCTCTGAGAAGTGCCTCAGGCAGGTGAGATGTAAACCTGAGGTCCTGACCATCTGTGCGCTGTTTCCCAAGAGTTAACATGTTAGTCCCAGTGTCCTACCTACATCGCCGCTCAAGTGATTATGCTGTGCCTTCCTGTGATCCCAGGGCAGTTTCCGCCAGGTACGGTGTTCTCCTCATCTTCATGGGGCAAAATTCAGACCTGGTGTAAGTACACAAGACTCCCAGTGTTTTCCCCTGGATAGCTGTTAAATAGTTGCCAGGCCCCACCCCAGAGGCTGCTGCACTTCATATGAAAGGAGCAGCAGAGAGGTGAGCTGATGCCAGGGACCTAAGTGAGCTTTTTGGCTGCGGAGCTAATGCCTGCTTCATGCAGCAGCTCTCCTTGGAGGTAGTTTCCCTGTGGGTTGTTGCTTGGCAGCGGAAGGAGAGAGCTGTGCTCCGGGGACACTCCAGGCAGCAAGGCAGTTCATTAAACCTGAGGGGGAGGCGGAGCTGCGTGATTTATGGGGGGATGAGTCAGCTCAGAGCCAGCTGGAGGAAGCAGGGAGGCTATGGCACAGACACTTTGGAGAAGCATCCTCTTTGCAGAGAGGAAGGGCAGTTTGCCTTCTGCTGCCAGATTTTGCCGCCTCTGCTGCCCTTCATCCATTCCCTGCATCCCTTGTGCCTCTCTGACCCCATGGCTGCAGCCTGTGAGGATTCTCCTGTGATGGTGGGATGCTGTGATGCAGGTACTGTCCTGGAGAATGCTCCATGGGCTCTGGTTCTATGTTTTGCAAGCTAAACATGCTCGGGGCTGAATGGGTTCTCTCCAGGGAAAATGTCGGTGCTGCAGGCCTGGTGCTAGTGATTTTGTAGGTGGTGTTCTTGCTCAGCCGGGCACTAAGGTGCCATCAGACTCAGGTTGCTGTGCTTCCGTGGGGAGGAAAGGCCTCCCGTATGCATAGTCAGGGGGCTGCTCTTCAGTGTAGCAGCAAGGAGTGTGCAGGAGGGATCTGTTTGGCACTTTCAGTGCTTACTTTGCTGAGCCTATCTTGCATCTTGGGCCTGCTGCTCCTGCCTCCTTCTGCTCACAGCAGCCGCCAGGAAATTGTTTAGCCCTGTGGTTTGGTAGCCTTACACCTGGCTTTTGCAGACATTGTTATGCTGTGCTTCCTGACCAGCACAACAGCAGTAATAGTAACCCTGAAGTGACCCAGGCTTAACAGGTTGAGTGGAGGCTGTGGCCTTGGCATGGCATTGTTCCATTGGCTCTCAGATAGTCTTGGCATACGCTGAATTCCATCCCTGAGTCACAGATCACACCCCTGCCAAAGAGAGGAGGTATCTCCTTATTTCACAGCGAAGGCCCCCCCTGTCCAAGCTGCCTTCATACACCACCTGGTGCAGGACCAGAAACACCAGGCCCTGTCTTCCAAGAATCTGGCCCATTCATGTGAGCAGAAATCATGGAATCACTGACTGCAAATGGAGCCACCGCCTGTGACTGCTCCATCTCTCCTGAGAGTAAAGGGTAGCAGAGAACACTGGGACCACTCCTAGCAGAGTCTGTCAGCACCTCCCAGCCAGGGGGAATATACCAGCTACATGAAAACATGATCAGCACTAAAGAGACCATCATCCTGCACCAAAGACCTCACAGACCACCAGATGGCCTCCTCTGGGCCGTAGGTAAGGGAATTCCATGGCCCAGGCTCTTCCTCCAGCCAAACCCAGATAACCATGATGGTTAGTCAGTCCTCCATTTCCGTAGCCTGACAAGATTCAGTCCTCTCCCCTGGACTATTCAAGCACAGTAAGTACGCAGCTATTAGAAGAGCTGGTGACACAACAAGGGCTGAAGTGTCAGCAGCAGGCAGTTAACATCTAGTTCTACATCTGCCTTCACATGCAGTGTAAAGAGCACCACCATTCAGCTTTCTGAGCCTGCCAAAACCAGCACCTGGCTGCAGGGCAGCTGACTTGAGCTGAACCCAGGCAAGGCTGAGATGATGTTGGTAGAGAAATGGAAACTGCTTTGTGGTGTCTGAATCCTCTTCAACACCACCACCATCTAGAGCATCAGCCCTTGGACTGGTAAATTGATCCACATCATATGACCCCTTCAGATGCCTCGGGGTACTGGGTGCCCAAATACTTATGGTGGCAAAACATGCTCACTTCCATTTGAGTCTTATGAAAAGATAGACCTGGCCATGGAGATCCACACATTCATGGTCTCCAGGACTCAGTAGTGCAGCTCGTTCTATCTTCCTCAAAAAGCTCCAACGAGGACAAACTATAGCAACTGTTCTGCTTAACCACACAGGTTGGATGGAAACATCATCCCATGCCCTGCTCCCCATTCAATCCAGGTCAAGGTCTCTGTCCTCATACTCAAAGCCTCAAAGATAATCCCTGGGCTCCTGAGAGACACCTCTTCCTCTGTAGCCAGGGCCTTCCACAACAGCTGCATTATGCTGGAGCAGTGAAATTATCCCCCACCAAGGGAAGAGAGAACTTTCCCACATTCACTGGCCATGTTGCTTCATCATTGTCTCTAGGGCAGAAAAGAGTTGCTGTACTTCCAAATTCTGCAGCCAGAGATCGCTGGGTGGAAAGCCACCTCATTGACCTCCTCCCAACTTTGTATATCTCATGACACAGTATATCTTTTGGGAACCTCAGAATGTGCAGAAGAGCCTAGTGAAACAGTATTAACAACACCGATAGTACATGACCCGAAACTGCTTCAGCAAAAGCCTGCACTGTGGAACTCACTCCCAAAAGAGAGGAGAGACCATGGGATCCACCAAGCCTAAGGCTGAATCAGAACTCAGCTCTTTGATGTAGCTTCCACTCTGTTGGTTCACAGACTGAGCACACTGTTTATTTCTAGCTCTGCCCTCCCCAAATCTGTAAACCAGTGGTTTTCAACCTTTCCAGATTATTGTACCCATCAGAAGGCTGATTTGTCTTGTGTACCACAAGTGTCACCTCAGTTAAAAACTACTTGCTTACAAAATGAGACATAAAAATACAAACGTGCCACAGCACTGTGCTGAAGAATTGCTTACGTTCTCATTTCTATCCTATAATTATAAAATAAGTCATGACCACCAGGCTGAGAAACACTGATATAGTATCTAGAGCAGTATAAACAAGTCATTGTCTGTATGAAATTCTTGTTTGCACTGAGTTTGCTAGTGCTTTTCACTCTTGTAAAACTAGATGAGTTAAGGTACCTCTGGAAGACCTCCATGTACCCCCAGGGGTAAGGGTACCCCGGCTGAGAACTACTCAAGCATTGTCTCCTGTAGGCTGACGAAGGAGCAGGGAGAGAGTGTTGGTGTTTCCATATTAGCTGGGAGGTGCTTGAAAACTCTGGTGACCGGGAGTTGTCCAAAAGAGAGCTTCTGTGCTGCCGAAAGATAGAAGCAGCATAGAGAGAGATGAGTGAGAACATAAGAGACGACTCCAGGGGTGCTCCAGCCCTGGGGCACTCAGAAAAAAAAATAGTGGATGTTCAGCACCCACTGTCAGCCAGCTCCCCCACTCCCCGATCAGTGCCTCCCCTTCCCTCACAGCGCCTCCCGCTGGATGCAGTCAGCTGTTCTGCAGCATGGAGGAGGTGCTGGGAGGAGCGGGGAGGGGGTGGGAAGAGGTGGGTGGGCGTGGGGCCTGG
>NC_133771.1:2218250-2228247 GCF_003597395.2 Chelonoidis abingdonii | reverse complement strand
TAGAACCATGTGCTACTTTCACCGCTTCATCACAAGCTTAATGTAAATCCCCGAGGGCTTCTGAGGGCCTCAAGAACGCAGTATGCTGTGCACGGTTCAATTTCCAGGTCCTGGCCTGTCAGTCTTACAAGCCACGCTGCTGAATCCCTCTGGACAGGTATATGACTCTTGTAATCGGGCGGAGCTTACTCGGTGGGAATGGCCAGGGTTTATCTGGTCAATGTGCCGTTCTTGCCAACAGTTTGGCATCAGGTTTGTACGCCGACTCTGTATCTAGCAGAAAGCATACAGATCGACATCTGGAAGCTGAAATTAGACAATTCCTTCTAACCAGACTAAGGTGCTGTTTTTACAGGGTAATAAATTGAGGACTACCAAGAGTGTGTGGATTCTCCATCCAGATAAATTGAATCAAGACTGGATGTTTGTCTCAAAGACACACCAGAGAGTTCAGCTAGAGTTATGGTTTGTGCACGATCCTGGGTAGATTCTCAGACTGGAGATCTCTGTCCCAGCAGGGTGGATCAGCCGTGCAGCGGCGGGGGAGGCAGGGCAGAGGAACGGCAGAGACGGGGAGAGTGGCCGGCGAGCGTGTTGGTGGGAGGTGGTGTGTGGCGTAGTAAAGGTGTGAGGTCCGTCGCCAGATCCACCACGCTTTGACTAGGAGGTTGCATCAATATTAAGAGAAAGATTTCCCTCCTGCTTCTTACGTGAGCGTCGGTGAGACTCTCGCCAGCAGGGTCTAGAAGTGAGGAGAGCTGGCAACAGGACAGCTGCTCTCCCTCCCCAGCGGGTGCCTCACGCTGTCTCTAGAGCCAGGGTTTAAATTTCTGGGCTCTGTTACAGATAGCATAGGACACCAGTGGAGGAAGTGTCGAGAGAGAACACACATTCGGGGCTGAGGATCTGAAGATAGAAGTTTGATGAGTTATGTGTGCCACGCTTAAACACGGGGGAAGAGGATTTGAGAGTGCCATAGGTATAACTAGGGACAGATGGAATTAAGAAGGCCAATGAGAGATTCCCTGCAGAAATGTCAAGCTGGGAATTTTCTGGGGAGGTGGGCCTGTGAGCGGTTAAGACACGACAAATGCTAAAACGTTACATTGGAGCAATTTTGCCCTGGAGTGAACAGGAGCACGGGGCCTGACGGCTTTTCTGGTTTGGGGTGAGGCAAGCCATACAGCTGAGGTTGCAGGGAGAATAATTCTGCAGAACTTTGAAGGGAGTGGTGACTCTTCCTTGAGCGTGTATCATGTCCATTGCAGCAGGGGGGAGCTTGTCTGAGAATGCCTCAGGCAGGTGAGATGTACGGAGGTTGACCATCTGTGCGTGTTCAAGAGTTAACGTTAGTCCGGTGCCTCTACATCGCGGCTCAAGTGCATTATCTGTGCTTCTGTGATCCCATTTGGCAGTTTCGCAGACGGTGTTCTCCTCTCTTCATGGCAAATCAGACTGGTGTAAGTACACCGATCCAGTGTTCCTGGATAGCTGTTAATAGTTGCAGGCCCACCCAGAGCTGCTGCCTTATATGAAAGGAGCAGCAGAGAGGTGCAGCTGATGCCAGGACTAAGTGAGCTTTTTGGCTGCGGGCTATGCCTGCTTATGCAGCGTTCTTGAGGTAGATTCCTGTGGTTGTGCTTGCGCGTGGGAGAGCTGTTGTCCGGGGACACTCCAGCAGCAAGGCAGTATTACTGAGAGGGGAGCGGAGCTGCGTGATTTATGGGATGAGTCAGTCAAGCCGCTGGACGGAAGCAGGAGGCTATGCCAGACATTTGGAGGATACTCTTTGCATTGTAGGAGGAAGGCGTTGCCTTTGCTTGCCAGATTATGCCCCTTGCTGCCCTTTCCATTTCCCTGCACCCTTGTGCTCTCTGCCCATGGCTCAGCTGTGGTTCTCTGTGAGTGGGATGCTGTGATGCAGTAACGTCCTGGCGAATGCTCCAGCCAGGGCTTGGTTCTATGTTTGCAGCTAACTGTCGGCAGATGTTCTTCAGGAAAATGTCGATGATGCGCCTGGTGCTGTGATTTGTGGTGGGTTCTTTTGCCAGCGGCACTAAGGCCATCAGACTCAGGTTGGTGCTTTCCGTGTGAGGAAGCCTCCCGTATGCTCGTCGGGGGTGCTCTTCGGTAGAGAAGGTGGTGCAAGGGACGTTGCCTTTCGTGGCTTACTTTGCTGGCCTATTGCCTTTGCGCTGTGTCTGCCCTTCTGTCAGCGCGCAGGAAATTGGTTTGCCCTGTGTTTGGTAGCGCTTCACCTGGCTTTTGCAGAATGTTGCTGTGCTTCTGACAGCACAACCGCCAGATGAACGGAAGTGACCCGGCGTACAGGTTGAGTGGAGGCTGTGCTTGGATGATTGTTCCATTGGCTTAGTATTTTGGCTATCGCTGAATTCTCCCTGAGTCCACAGAGATCAACCCCGCCAAAGGCGAGGTATCTCCTTATTTCAGCGAAGCCCCTGTCCAGCTGCCTTAACCAAACTCTGGTGCAGGACCAGACACAGGCCCTGTCTTCCAGATCTGGGAACCATTTGTGAGCAAAAATCATGGATCAGCTGACTGCAATGGGCCACGCTGTGATGCTCATCTCTTCCTGAGGTAGGGTAGCGAGAACCTGGCCATCTAGCAGAGTCTGTCTCACTCCCAGCCAGGGGGAATACCAGCAACCGGAAACATGCTCGCATAAAAGGTATCCTGCACAAAGACCTCACAGACACCGATGGCCTCTCTGGGCGTACGGTAGGGATGCATGCCAGGCTCTTCCCGGCAAACCAGCTAACCATGTGTGTTAGTCAGTCTCCATTTCCGTGCTGCAAGATTCATGCTCTCCCCGAATATTCAAGCACGTAAGTACCGGCATTAGAAGCTGTGCACAAGGTGAAGTGTCGCAGCAGGCAGTTACATCATTACATCTGCCTTACATGCAGTGTAAGGCACCACCATTCCTGTCTGAGCTGCCAAACAGCACCTGCGCAGGGAGTGACTTGAGCTTGAACCAGGCACGATGAGATTTGTTGGTAGGCAATGGAAACTGCTTTGTGGTGTTCTGAACCTCTTCACACACCATCTGGCATCGGTTTGGATGGTAATTGATCAACAGTATATGACCCTCGATGCTCGTACTGGTGCCATACTGTATGGTGCCAAACTGCTCACTTCTTTGTCTTTGAAAGAAGAATGGCCATGGATCCATTCATGGTCTCAGATCGTAGTGCAGCTCGTATATCTTCTCAAAGCCACGAGGACCACTATAGCACTGTTTGCTTAACCACAAGGTTGGATGAACATATCCCATCCCTGTCCCATCATCCAGGTCAAGTTGTCCTTTACTCAAAGCCTCAAAGTAATCCTGCGCTCCTGAGGACATCTCTTCCTCTGTAGCCCGGCCTTCCCACAGCTGCATTATGTGGAGCAGCTGAATTTCCCCACAAGGGAAGAGCAGAACTTTCCACATTCATGGCCATGTGCTTCATTCATGTCTCTAGGGCGAAAAGTTGCCTGTATTCCAATTCTCAGCCAGGATCGCTGGGTGGGAAGCCCTTGACCCTCCAACTTGGTATATCTTTCATGAAGGTTATACCTCATCCACTCATATTTTGGGATCTTCAGTAATGGTCAGAGTAGGTGCCCCCTGGGCTGCGATTAACACGCACTCCCCGGCATGACGCTCGTCTATAATGTGTTTCACACTTAAGCCGCACTGTGAACTCGCTCTCTCCTATGCAGTGAGTGAGAGACTGTGGACTCTCAAGTCTAAGTCTGACTCATGCTGGTTTCTGAGCTCGCGAAGTCGCTTCTCTTCGGTATGTCAGGACTCCAGCACACTGTTATCCGTAGTCTGTTCTCTAAGCTCCCCACAATCGTATATGCGAGAGGCTTCTCTCAACCTATCTTCCTCTTCTCTTCCCTCAGAATGGGCTGATTGTGCTGTGCCGACATGGTACAGCAGGTCACCTGCATGTGAACACTTATACGTGCTCTCGAATAGATAAAACTCAAACGTGCCATCAGCACTTACCGTGCTGGAAGTACATTGCTCGTTCTACGTTCCTTTAGCCAGTAGTAACTTATATAATATAGTCTTCTGACGACCGTGCTGGAAAGCGATGAAATATAGCTATGTAGTGGCGCTATAATCTCGATGCTCGTCTGTATGAGATTATTGTTGCAAAAATTAGCAGATGTATCAGATAGTATTGCTTTTCTCTTTGTTGTTATAACTAGTGCATGTCTTTATCTATTTCGAGTCGTCTTGGTTAACCTTACCTCATGTACCCGCCGGGGTCGCGGTACCCGGCTGAACTACTCAAGCATTTCTCTGTAGGCTGCCGAAGGACGGTTAGAGAGTCTATGTTGTGTTTCTATTGCTGGGAGTGCTCTCGTGTGTGAATTGGGTGACCGGGGTTGTCACGGAGCTTCTGTGGCTGCAAGAAAAGCCATAGAGCGAGATGAGTGAGCAATAAGAGACGCTCCGTGCTCCAGCCTGGGCACTCAGAACAAATTGGATGTTCAGACCCCTGTCGCAGCCCCACTCCCCGTCCAGTGCCTCCCTTCCTTCACAGCGCCTCCCGCGATGCAGCAGCTGTTCTGCGAATGGAGGGTGCTGAGGAGCAGGGAGGGGTGGGAAGAGGGCGGTGCGTGGGGGCCTGGGCAGACCAGAGGCGGGGCAGTGGTGGGGTTTAGGGGAAGGGGTCGGGTGGGAGCAGGTCTGGGGTGGAGCAGGGGGTTGAGCACTCCTGGGGCCTGGAGGATGCCGGTGCATGTGGGTGTTAAAAGGCAGCTGTCTCTTTGCCTGAAATGGCCTTGCATTTGATTAGAGACCCAGGCAGCCCGAGTGACACGTGGCTGTTGTAACTGAGGCCTAACAGGGAGCAGGGATGTAAACCCGGGTCTCCCAGTCCCAGGCTAGCCCCCTCAACACTGGGCCATAATTCTTGTCTGTGACACAGTGGCCATCCTCTCCACTCTGATTGCCCGAAGAGCCGTCACCCATGACCTGGGGTCACCCAAGAGCTCAGAGGATTATCTTTTAGTTGCTATAGGTTCTATGATAGCAGCAGCCCCAGAGCTGGTTGTGCTGGTGTTGTGTGCGCACACTCACAGGGGGAGACAGTCCCTGTCCCACAGCGGGCAGAGACACAGCCATAGGCATTGGCTGAAAGGGGCCCAGGGCTCTCGATGGAAGGGTTTATACTCCGCTGCCGACTCTGAGCCCGCTCTCCGTGCTGAGGCTGGAACACAGCCGTCTGGGCTGTGAGTACCCTTGTAATCAGTGACTGGTTCTGTGACCTCCTGGCGTGGGAGTGAGCAGGTTCCTCAGATAGCTTCCAGGGGGAGATAACAACAGGGTTCTACTGCCCTGGGCCGGGCCTGGCCTTCCCAGACTGCTCCCCAGAAGAGGCCCACAGCAGAAGCAGAGGGAAGGAGGAAGCCTAATGAAGTGGTTGCCCCTGGAGCCTGTTCTGAACTTATGCTTGAGTCCTTAGTGTACAGGGAGCCGCATGAGCAGGGGCTGGGGAGCCCTGCAGATATATGGGTGGAAGCCGTGCAGGCAGGGGGAGTTGTGCGGGGAGCTGCGCAGGCAGGGGGAGTTGTGTGGGGAGTTGTGTGGGGATCTGTAGAGGCAGGGGGAGCTGTGTGGGGAGCTGTACAGGTGGGGGAGTTGTGTGGGGAGCTGTGCAGGTAGGGGGAGTCGTACGGGGAGCTGTGCAAGCAGGGGGAGCTGTACAGGCAGAGAGGAGCTGTGTGGGGAGTTTTGTGGGGATCTGTAGAGGCAGGGGGAGCTGCGCAGGTGGGGGAGCTGTGTGGGGAGCTGCGCAGGCGGGGGGAGCTGCGTGGGGAGCTGCGCAGGCGGGGGGAGCTGTGCAGGCGGGGGGGCTGTGTGGGGAACTGTACAGGCGGGGGGAGCTATGTAGGGAGCTGCGCAGGCGGGGGAGCTGTGTAGGGAGCTGCCCAGGCAGGGGGAGCTGTACAGGTGGGGGGAGCTGTGTGGGGAGCTGCACAAGCAGGCGGAGCTGTGCAAGCGGGAGGAGCTGCGCAGGCAGGGGGAGCCGTGTGGGGAGCTGTGCAAGCGGCAGGAGCCGTGTGGGGAACTGTGCAGGCAGGGGGAGTGGTGCGGGGAGCTGTGCAGGCTGGAAGGAGCTGTGTGGGGACCTGGGCAGGTGGGGGGAGCTGTGCGGGGAGCTGTACAGGCGGGGGGAGCTGTGCGGGGAGCTGTACAGGCGGGGGGAGCTGTGTGGGGAGCTGCACAGGAAGGGGGAGCTGTGTGGGGAGCTGTACAGGTGGGGGAGCTGTGTGGGGAGCTGCAGGCAGGGGGCACTGTTCAGGTAGTGGGGTTTAAGGGGGAGCGCTCCATGAGAGGGCACTCACCTCCTTGCCCCTGGCCTGCTGACTCTCCTGGGCCTGGGCTGGTCTTGCTTCTCTCCCTGGGCTTTGTGCTTGTGCCTCTCTGGAGTCAGCTCCTGCCTCTCTGGTCCCTCCTGGGCGGCTCCTCCTCCCCTTACCTGCAGGGCTGTGTCTGGCCCCCACCTTCCCTGACAAAGCTCTGTTCCCCGGCCTGCCTCACAGCTGGGCTTGGGGTGGGGGGCTGTCAAGGTATTTTTCCCACTTTGAACTTTAGCGTCCAAAAAGTGGGGACCTGCATGTACCCTTCTAAGCTTAATTCCTAGCTTAGATCTGATAGCGCCGCCACCAGCCAAAATATAGTGTTTGGCGCACTTTCTGTTCCTCCAAAACCTTCCCTGGGGAACCCAAGATCCAAACCCCTTGGGTCTTAAAGGAGAAATAAACCATCCCCCTCCTTTCCCCTTCCCAGACTTTCCCCTCCCTGGGCTACCCTGAGAGACTACACTGATCCAAACTCCTTGGATCTTAAAACAGAGAGGAATTAACCTTCCACCCCTCCTTTCCCCCCACCAATCCCTGGTGAGTTCAGACCCAATCCCCTTGGGTCTTAAACAAGGAAAAAAAATCAATCCGGTTCTTAAAAAAGAAAGCTTTTAATTAAAGAAATAAAAAGTAAAAATTATCTCTGTAAAATTAGGATGGAAAATGTTTACAGGTATTCAGCTCAGATAGATTAGCCTGAGATTCAAGTTACAGCAAACAGAGGTAAAAATACTGCCAGCAAAATACACATTCACAAGTTAAGAAACAAACATAAGACTAATCTGCCTTTTCTAGCTTGTACTTACTATTTTGAACATGAGAGACTGTTTCAGAAAGATTGAGGAAACCTGGGGTGCATGTCTGGTCCCTCTTAGCCCCAAGAGTGAACAACGAACAAAACAAACAGCACAAACAACTTCCTTCCACAGAGATTTGAAAGTATCTTGTCCCTCGATTGGTCCTCTGGTCAGGTGTCAGCCAGGTTCCCTGAGCTTCTTAACCCTTTACAGGTAAAAGAGACATTAACCCTTAACTATCTGTTTATGATGGGGCAATGGGCAACAGCTCCAGCTCCCCGTGGCTCTCACTGAGCTCCTCCTCCCGTCCCTGCTGTCTCGCTTACTGCTGCTGACCCCTCTGCCTTCCCCACCCTAGACCTGTGCTTGGGCCCTGGCTCCTCCCCGTCAGCCAGGCTGGCATCAGACCCTGCCCTTTCTTCTCCAGCCCCTCCTCTCCCTGCAGGCCCTGTGCCCTCCCTGCTTCAGCCTCCAGGGCACCCCCAGTTGGATCAGTTGTAATGATTGCTCTCCCCCCGCACAACATCAGTTCCTGTCCCCCCCAAGGCCCTGCATAACACCACTTCCCCCCTGCCCCTTTGTGTCAGCCCTGGGCTTTGCACACGCAGCTGTGCTGATGCTTCTCAATCCCGACCCAAAGCCCTCTGCTTTTCCAGCCCCAGGCTCCCCATAGGCAGCTGTGCCACCGAGCCATCTGCACCGCTGAGCCTCCCCCCTCTGGCTGCAGCTCGCCTAGTGCGTAGAGATATGGCATACCTGGGGCTGTTTTCTCGCAGGAGCCCCACCCAGCGCTGTCTTATATTTCTAACAGCCTTTCTCTTCGGTTTCCTGCTCTGACATCTCCTTGTCTCTGACACATTCCAGCGGCCCTGTGCGGTGCAGGTGCCAGGAGGGGGAGAAGCAGGTTATGGTGGAGGGGGAGCGTGGAGGAATTCTAGTACAGCCCCAGCTGGGGATCACTGTAAGGGATTGGGGCCTGTTTTACAGCCCCCTCTTCCAGCTGGACCCCAGCTTGCGTTTGCAGAGCCAGCACCCTCCTGGGACAATTCTGCTGGCAGCCTTCTCACAGAGTCCAGGGAGGGTCGTTCCCAGCAGAGTCAGTTGTTGTGGTTTCTTTTTCTTTTATTGCAAATCTCCTCAACAAAACAATGATGAAAACTTCACCAAGTCTGTGCCTCACTCCCCCCCCCCCCCCCCCCGTCAGTTCCTTGGCTCAAAAGTGCCTGGCTCTTACCTCATAGCCTTTTGGGTAACAGGACTTCCCAGTCTCCCCTCTGTCCTTTTGGTTCTTGGGAGCAGTTCCTCCTAGCAGTACCGCCAGCCACTCCCTCTATTTATTTCCTGCTCCTCTTGAGGATCAGCCAGTTAAGCTGCAGGTCTTTTCCCAGGTGCAGTGGGTGAGGTAATCAGCCAGCTACTGGCCTCAGACCTCAGTGGAGCGGTAACCCGTATACCTTCACAGTCACGCTGGCTGGCCAGCCTGTCAACACAAGTGCTTTTGCAGCTGGAGCTGCACTGTGGAGAGAAGAGTCGGTTACTTCCTGGAACTGTGGTTCTTCATGATGTGATGCAAACATGTATTCCATGCAGACACGTGCACGTTGGAGCGGGAGCCTTTTGCCTAGCAGTACCCGTAGGGGGCAGTGCTTGTGCCTCATGCCCATAGCCCCTCTCCTGACTATATGAGGCGGGGCTGCCCCAACCCCCCTCAGTTCCTTCACATTGAATGTCCAGGGGAAGACTCTGATTCAGAGGCTGGGTCGTGCAATATGCGTCTGCATCACATCTTGAGAAACCAGTTACAGTAAGTAATCTTTTCTTCTTTGAGTAGGTGCGGATGTGTATTCCAAGTAGGTGACTAACAATCCTCATTTGTAGTGACAATGAGGTGTATATCTTCCTGCCTACAAGGCCCAGGTGCTTAGAGTCTTTGTCTTTGGGGGCGGACTTGAACCTGCCCTGCCCAGCCTTGTCGTTCACTGCTGTGACCACCAGTGAGTTTCGGGCTGGATGGAAATAAAATCTTTGTATCTCAGTACCAACACAAAATAGCGCTTCTCCAAGTGGTTGGCCACTGATGGTACCGAGGTCACTGTACCCCAAAGAACCCTCAGCGGCTCAAGGAGTACCTCATTAATCAGGAAGGCCACTCTTCCAGGGACAGAAGGTTGGAGAATGTCTAAGACTGTGAATGGCTAGCCAAGTACAAAAGCAGTTTCTCCTCTCTTGGTGTTCACACTTCAGCTGCTAGAAGAGGGCCTCATCCTCCCTGATTGAACTAACTTCGTTATCTCTAGCCTGATTCTTGCCTGCATATTCATATCTGCCTCTGGAAATTTCCCCTACATGCATTCGACGAAGTGGATATTCACTCACGAAAGCTCATGCTCCAATACATCTGTTAGTCTATAAGGTGCCACAGGACTCTTTGCTGCTTTTACAGATCCAGACTAACAGGGCTGCCCCTCTGATACATGACTCCATGGGTATTCTCCTGAAGAGACTCCACCCGAATACCCCAGGGACAAGGCCACCTGATGTATAAGGTCCTGGAGTGCCTTGAAGTCCTTTGGAATGGAAGGGGAGGATGAACCATGCAACACCCTGTCATCCGAGGATGAGGACAAGACTGTTGGCTGGACTAGAGACAGATCAAATATGAGTCAACAGTGTGATACTGTTGCAAAAAAAGCAAACGTGATTCTGGGATGCATTAACAGGTGTGTTGTAAACAAGACACGAGAAGTCATTCTTCCGCTCTACTCTGCGCTGGTTAGGCCTCAACTGGAGTATTGTGTCCAGTTCTGGGCACC
>NC_133771.1:2209699-2215101 GCF_003597395.2 Chelonoidis abingdonii | reverse complement strand
TGATTGGTCCTCTGGTCAGGTGTTTGGTTCCCTTTGTAAACCCTTTACAGTGAAAGAAAATTAACCCTTACATTACCTATCTACTTATGACACCTACTGACTGCTATACTTACATACATGCCTCCATCTTTCATCCAGACCACATCAAATGATCCATTGTCTACAGCCAAGCTCTAAGATACAGCCGCATTTGCACCAATCCCTCAGACAGAGACAAACACCTACAGGATCTCTATCAAGTGTTCTTAAAACTACAGCACCCAACTGCTGAAGTGAAGAAACAGATTGACAGAGCCAGAAGAATACCCAGAACTCACTTAATCCAGGACAGGCCCAACAAAGAAAGTAACAGAACGCCACTAGCCGTCACCTTCAGCCCCCAACTAAAACCTCTCTAGCGCATCATCAAGGATCTACAACCTATCGTGAAGGACGATCCCTAACTCTCACAGATCTTGGGAGACAGGCCAGTCCTCGCTTACAGACAGCCCCCCAGCCTGAAACAAATACTCACCAGCAACCACACAACAAAAACACTAACCCAGGAACTTATTCTTGCAACAATCCTCATTGGCAGCTCTGTCCACATATTTATTCAAGGGACACCATCATAAGACCTAATCACATCAGCCACGCCATCAGGGGCTTGTTCACCTGCACATCTACCAATGTGATATATGCCATCGTGTGCCAGTAATGCCCCTCTGCCATGTACATTGGCCAAATCGGACAGTCTCTGTGCAAAAGAATAAATGGACACAAATCAGACGTCAAGAATTATAATATTCAAAAACCGTCGAAGAACACTTCAACCTCCCTGGTCACTCAATTACAGACCTAAAAGTTGTAATTGTCCAACAAAAAAACTTCAAAAACAGACTCCAACGAGAGACTGCTAATTGGAATTAATTTGCAAACTGGACACCATTAAATTAGGCTTGAATAAAGACTGGGAGTGGACGGGTCATTACACAAACTAAAAACTATTTCCCCATGCTAATTTCCCCCTACTGTTACTCGCACCTTCTTGTCAACTGTTGGAAATGGGCCATCCTTATTATCACTAGGAAAGTTCTTTTTTCTCCTGCTGATAATAGCCCACCTTAATTGATTAGTCTTGTTAGAGTTGGTATGGCAACACCCATTTTTTCGTGTGTGTGTGTATATATATATATATAAATCTCTCTCTCTGTATATATATCTTCCTACGGTGTTTTCCATTGCATGCATCGGATGAAGTGGGCTGTAGCCCACGAAAGCTTATGCCCAAATAAATGTGTTAGTCTCTAAGGTGCCAGAAGGACTCCTCATTCTTTCTGTTAACTTGCTGGTAACTGTGTACAATAAAAACTAGGCTAAGAAGTAAAGCAACAACTGCACAGAGTTCCAACTCCAGCTGACTGGAGGTTAGAAGGAGCGAGGGGGGTTGGGGTGGTGCTGCCTCATACAGCTACGGGAGGGGCTACAGGTGCGAGCGCCGCCCTCTGTGGATACTGCTAGGCAACAGGCTCCAGCACATGCACGCACCTACTTGGAATATATGTCTGCATCTGCTTGAAGACAAACACCTTCAAATTCTCAGTATAGCTGGGGGGAGGGCTAGCTCAGTGGTTTGAGCATTGGCCTGCTAAACCCACAGTTGTGAGTTCAGTCCTTGAGGGCACCACTTAGGGATCTGGGGCAAAATCAGTACTTGGTCCTTGTGATGGAGTAGGGGCTGTCTGTGTGGGGAATGGGAGAGCAGGGGAGGACTTTAGGGGATGGACTATACCAGAGCCTGTAACCTGAGCTAGGTAAGGGTATAGGGGGGAAGGTAACACCTTTGCCAGGGATAGGAGGACAAAGGAAGGGGTTCGGCAGGAGGAGAGGAGTTTTCAGTTTGGGTTTGGGGGCAGTGTGTGTCGGAATTCAGGGTATCTAATCCAAGCACCGTGAAAGCCCAGAAGGACTCAGTTGAGGGGTCCTGACTGTGCCTGCAAGCTCTGCTGTAACCTGCATTCCTGTTGTCCAATAAACCTTCTGTTTTACTGGCTGGCTGAGAGTCACTGTGAGTCCCAGGAAGAGGGGTGCAGGGCCGGACTCCCCCACCCTCCATGACAGTCCTGCTAGTGAAGGCAGGGGCTGGACTCAATGACCTTTCAGGGTCCCTTCCAGTTCTATGAGAGAGGCATATCTCAAATTATTATTAAAACAGCCAGCTCCTCTCTGGGGACAAGAGAAGAAGAGAGGTACTGCAGCCAGTTTTGTGGTGGAACCCTGAGTGGGAAGAGAGGGTCAGATGGGCAGCTGAGAAGGAAGGGAACCCTCAGTGAAACTTGCAGCACCTGTACCAGAGCCCCCAGGTTCAGGGAGATGGCTCCTGAACACTGATGCATGAGCAGGCGTGGTATGGTGCATCCCATATATACCAGAGAACACTGATGCTGAAAAGTACTTTGAGAGTCATGGGTGATAACCAACTGAATGTGAGCTCCCAGTGCATTGCTGATGGTAAGAGGATGAATGCAAACCTTGGATGCATACGCAGTGGACTAGCCAATAGGAATAGTATCCACTCCGGATATTGCATTAGTGAGACTATTTTGGGAATACTGTGTCAATGCAAAAAGGGTGTTGAAAAATTGGAAAAGGTTCAGAAAAGAGCAAAGAGAATGATTCAAAATCTGGAAAACCTGCCTTGCAGCGAGAGATTTAAGAAGCTCGATATATTTAGGTTATCAAAGGGAAAGTTAAGAGGTGATTTGATCCCAGTCTATGCATACCTACGCGAGGAAGATTTCTGACAACTTATGGCTTTTTAATCTAATAGCAAAAGAGATAACAAAATCCAGTGGCAGGAAGCTGAAGCTAGACATATTCTGACAAGCAGCAGGGCACACATTTTAACATAATTAACCATTGGAACAACTTCCTATGGGTGTGGTGGATCGTCATCTCTTGAAGTCTGTAAATAAGATGGTGGTGCTTTGGCCAAGGATAGTGTGATGTGTCTAGTGCTGTGTGCAGTGTAGGGTAATTGTCTTCTGCTTCTTGCTCCATTCCCAGCTGCCAGCTGGCTTTAGCACAAGGAATACAGAGGACTCTACTTAAGTCCTTCTTGCTGGTATGTGGCCTCTCCATGGTCAAGACTCTTGCAGTGCCTCCTCATGGCACCAGTTGGAAACTGACTGCACCTTGTGGTTTCAGGCTGAATGTGAAGGATCTTGGAGCAGTATGGGTCCCAGAGGTGCAGAGTGCAAGGCCACTGGCATGTGGCTATGCCCTGGTGCTCTTCTACCATGCCTAGCAATGGGCAAATAGTCCGAACCATGGATTAAATGGGGAAGGTAGTAGGAAGAGAGTCTGAGACATAAGCCCTTGTATTAGACACCTGATATGAGGCAGGACCTGCTTACAGAATCTGGGAAGAACAGGGCTGGTCTTGCAGAAATACACATTAACATTCCCCAAGGATAACAGGAGCACACTGATCCCTCCTAAAGGATAAGGTCAAGATGACAATGAAGACATTTATTAACATTACTCTATATCTTCAGAGATGGAGAGTCATCCACCTCCCGAGGCATATTTGTCCAGTGTTTACTACCTGACACGTTAGAAACTTTTGCCTACCGTCCAACTATAATTCCTGCTGCTGTTTAAGCCATGCTTCTTGTTTATGTATTAGAGCTAAGGTCAAGTTTCTTCCTTTCTGATGACACCTTTTTTAATACTGAATGCTATATGTCCCTCTTCTCTTTTCCAAACAACAAACCAATTCTTTCAGGGCCGTTCTTCAGTAGTATGTTCTCTAAGACCTTTAATCATTCTTGTGTTCAACTGGAGTATTGTGTCCAGTTTCTGGGCACCGCATTCAAGAAAGATGTGGAGAAATTGGAGAGGGTCCAGAGAAAGAGCAACAAGCAATGATTAAAGGTCTTGAGAACATGACCTATGGAAGGAAGCTGAAGAATTGGGTTTGTTTAATTTTGGGAAAAGAGAAGACTGAGAGGGACATGATAGCAAGTTTCAGGTATCTAAAAAGGTGTTTTTGCAACGTATCACACTGTTGACTCATATGGATCTGAATCTTAATCCAAGCCAACAGTCTTGTCCATCATCTCGGATAGACAGGGGGTTGCATGGTTCATCCTTCCCCCTTCCATTCAAAGGACTTCGAGCACTCAGCGACCTATACATCAGGTGGCCTTGTCCCGGGGGTATTGCGGGTGAGTCTCTTCAGGAAGAATTACCCATGAGTCATGGGATGGTCTAGACAGTATTTGGTCCTGCCATGAGGGCAGGGGACTGGACTCGATGACCTCTCGAGGTCCCTTCCAGTCCTAGAGTCTATGAATCCTATTCCTGGGGCAGCATTTCCAGATGGGGAAACTGATGGCTGCACAGAAAGGGGAACTGCAGACGTCTGGACTTGCAGCTGATTCACAACATCAATGCCACGCAAGCAGGTGATCTCACTCTTGACTTCGATGACGAGCAAGACCTCTGGGGACTAGGAGCTTCCCACTGAGCCCAAGGCAGCTGCTGGCATGGGTAAGACATTGGTGGCCTGCAGGTGCCAGGCCAAGAGTCTCCATCTGGGCCTTGGGCCACATGCCAGCCTTGGTAGCCATACTGGTCCATTGGTGGCCTCCAGACTCCCTCAGGTGAAGTGGAGTGGGATGACGAGGAGCCCAACTCTGAAGCAGAGAAGTCCCAGCACCTTGGAGACATGGGAGGGGCAAACAGAGGGAGCCAGGACTTTGATGGCATTGTCCAGCTGAGGGCCATCGGGGTCACCAGCCTTACTAAGTCTTGGGCCAGTGGCAAGGACAGGACTGAAAGGCAAAGTAGGTCCACCACAGCCTGGTACGTTGAAGCCAGTGTCTGGACTCAGTGGATGCGTAGAGGATGCAACCGGAGTCAACGGTACAGGGTGTTTGCCCTCCCTACCCTGTACTGAGGGAGGGTCATGGCACCCATGCCATCCTGGGTACTGGAGCCTGCACCATGGAAGAGTTGCCCCGGGACCTCGAGTGCTCCTGGTTGGTCTTATGCAGCCTCTTTAGTGCTGACGACAGAGACCAACTCCTACACGTCTTTGGAGAGGCCCCTGCAGAACAGGAGGCAGCAGCACTTGGTGAGCCGGAGGGTGATCTGTGACCCAAGGCAGGCCTAGGTACTGCGTCAGGCCTCATGGCTTGTTCAAGCAGGGGCTGCTTAAGGCGAAGGTCTCATGCCATCTGGGTCCTCTGATTGAAGGATCTGCAGATCGCACAGCGCTCCTTAAGGTGGGCTTCGCTGAGGCAGAGCAAACGCCACGCGTAGGGGTCACTGATAGGAACTGCCACTCCACATGAAGAGCAGTGTGCGCGCCGCGGTAGCACGTTCATCGGATTAACTTTTTTTACCTAGCAACACTA